>NW_022989953.1:600000-842536 GCF_902827175.1 Gymnodraco acuticeps | reverse complement strand
CGGTCACAAGGCTGTCCGGAACCAAACCACCACATTTTTCCCAAATTAGTCACCAACTATTTTGTTAATCACCTCCTCCCCTAGGAAGTGAAAGTAACAATACTTTCGTAGAGAACGCCACACCTAGACCCCCCCCCCCCCCACACCCCCCCTCCACACACACTCACAGAGACACCCATTTCACAAATACTCATCTAGTTTAGCATGTGTCATCAAATGTTGCCAAAAGATCCAAATGATGTATGCATGTACAGAGAAGTTTAAGTTGTCTAAAGATGCCAAAGGTTAATGTTTCCTGTTCGTCTTTAACGTTATCTGGCATTTATGAAGACTAAAATGAAGAACAATTTGCGCTGAAATGGTTCGTTGTTGATAAGTCTGAAGGCCTTCGCAGAAAACACAAAGTGCAACAAATACAAATAGTTACATTATTTTATTACCTGTTGCAAGACTTTTGATGTTTTTAAATGATGAATGGAATGCGATAAGATAAAATAATGAACCACTTTTTAATACATAACACAGATTCATTGCTGGTCCATTGCTGGTCTGTTATCACACACACACACACACACACACACACACACACACACACACACACACACATACACACACACTATGAGTTAAACCTCCGGTGGGCCTCTTTAGGAAAGTCCCCAGATGCCAGACAGACAGACGGGGGGAGACAGTGTGTGAGGTCACCTGCTTGGTGGCGCTGCTGGTGTTTCTCTGTCCCAGGCCCGGCCAAGCAGAGACTAACGTAATAACAATAATGCTTAACCTCAACGCATACTACTGTTTGGGGCCAGGGGTTCACAGAGGCACGCTCACTGGAGGGAAACTAGCTGCAGTAAAGGGCTACAGTATGTAAATGTATGGTTGTACTTTGTGTCACTTAATCTTTCTCAGTCTTTCTCATTTTCGGTTATCTCTCTCGGCTCTCTTCTCTTCAGGAGTGGGAACTGGTGGTGTTGGGGAAGTTGAAGTGGAACTTGGCAGCAGTAACGCCGAACGACTTCATCGAGCACATTGTGAGGAGGCTGCCGCTGCCCGAGGATAAGCTGGCACTTATACGCAAACATGTCCAGACCTTCATCGCCCTATGTGCCACAGGTAGGACACCATGACAGCTTACCAGGAACATGTTATATGTCCTTTTTTCAATTGTGATTTGAAGTTGCACAAAACTGATCAAAAAGATGTGCGACGTCATCTCGATATCATTTGGTTTTGACACTGATCATGTATAAGCTGCCAAGTCAAACCAAGCGATAATGGCTTGCATCAACATACTTTCTCGTGTTGCAAAACATCTTTATCTGCACATTTTTCTTTCAGCGCTGTGTTAAAGCCCTCTTCTCTGAATACCGTGAGGCAACAGCCGTGTTCTGAGGTGTGCTCTGGGCCAGTCCCAGCCCGCAGTAACTGAAGTATTACCTGGGATGGGAAAATATTCTTCCTGAGAAAGGCATGTGTCATGGAAGGCATTTAAGCGTTAGACTCTTAGGGCTGACATCCATCATTTGTCTTCTCTCAGACCGGTATGTGGTCATGCTTTAGAGGCATATCAGTGGCTTCCAGAGCATCCAGTAACACTTCAAAGCACATTCATCCTGGATGAGGGGCATTCCCATGTCGCACAGGGTCGAGAAGAGGAATGGACAGGGGTGGAGGCAGGCCGGCCATTGTCTTTCTGCTCTTGAGGTGAATTGTTCTCTTAAGATCAAACATCCCGCGAGTGGTGACAGGCAGCCTTTAACATGATCTGGAGGGACGGAGAAGATGCAGGAGGGAACAGGAGAGTCAGGGAAAGCCGGAGGAGTGTATTGTTTTTGCGTTGCCAATTCTAAGGCATGACATGTTTTCATATCTCTTTCTCCTGCCGCCTTCCTTCCCTCTTCCCCCCCCCCCTTACTTCTCACGCCTCCCCGCCCTACAGCTGGAGGACATGATAGCTTTCCCATGTTGAGATTCTCTATGGGGCAGGTTTCTCCTGTTTGCGGCACCTCACCTCTCATTCAAAACTGAAAAAATGTGCAGAGATAAAAAAAACGTGTCTAAAACAACCTTATTTATCTTAACACTGCTGAGAAAATAACACAATGCAACCACAAAAAAGGCTGTCGTTTGTTTCTCATTCTCTGGGTGACCACCACCAGCAGCAGCTTCCTTTTCTACAGGAGTGCTTACTACACCCCCCATGGGAAACTGCTCCTTGTGCTGACATCATTCAGAGGAGTGTGTGTGGTTAGATGAATAGATACAAGGGAGGTGACAGGTATTTACATCATAAAGCGATGGAATCCCGTGCGCCGATTGTGCAATGGATATGATAGGCTGAGACAAATTTGCAACTAAAGTTCATGTTTGCAACGTTTTTAGGAAAAAACGCATGTTTCCTCTATTTCTCTGCGTCATCTTTTCCTTAACTCTCTCCTGCTATCTCTCCCTGCCTCACCCCAAATACCTCATCCCTTATTTTCTGCCAGCGGGTTGATGTGTGGAATGACAGCGCGTCAGTGATCGAACCTTTTTCCAATACAACATTGTGAAAGTCTCAGTATGCACTTTGTCCTTAATTGCTTCAATGAGGCAGTGGAAACACATTTACGAGCCTCCTGGAGTCCTCCTGACATTGTGTTTTAGGAGTGAGACTATTTGGAGATAGCTCTGGATTAGCAACAGAGAGTTTATCTGTGTATATGCTCTCCTCAGACTTGTATCCAGGCAAACAGAGAGTGAGAAAGAGAGAGCGCAAGTGAGTCAACAATTTGGTGCATCTACAGATCTCTGGGAATTCGAAAACCCCATTTGGGGAACGTTCCCAGACGTAAACCTCCGGGTTATCTGGTGGGAATCCTCCTCGAGACGTCGTCGGAGCGGGGCTGAGGAGGTGAAGACGCAGCAGAAGGAGGCCACGTCTCAGGAGGATTTACATTTGCAAGACAGTTGACAACGAGTCACCTGTGGCCTTCCTATTTCATGCAGCCTCATTCAGCCCGGCACTACTACCACCGCCGCTGCCCCTACACCGAAAACGAAAACATGCATGAAACCACGGCTCTCTGTTTTGAAGGGAACAAGAGAGAGAAGAGGAGAAGTGGAGAATAAGGCCTCTCATTCCTAATGGCTCCTCTCTTTTGATGAAACAGTTCCGTTCGGGCCACTCGGTGGGATTTTGTCAGGTGGCGCAGGCTGGCTCTGTATTAATTAATAACATTGGCTGGTCCATTCAGGACTATGCAAATGGCTGGGGAGCTCAGCTAGAGGCTGGGAGAAAGGAGACAAAAGGCTTGGCCCTTACATTTCATATGCAGAGCCATGCGAGGGTCAGCGCTGCGGGGCCACTTGATAGGAAACACCAGCGTTTCCCTCAGGCAGGCTGCCGGATAATAGCCCAGAAACAAGCTCATTAAGGGAGATTATGAACCTCCATTCCTACACACAGACACCAAGCACTCCCAGCTTCCTCTTCTATTCTTATTCAATTGAGGTAAAGTGGGAGAATGGACGGGGTGCATGGGGCAGACAGATGCACCCCAACCTGTCTGCTGCAGTTATTGAGCTCCGTCTTCTTGCCATATTGGGAGGGATTATGCTCTATTTTTTTTATAGCGACTCCAATAGCCCTCTCTGTAATGGTATGCATGGAATGGTGACAATGGTCATGCAAGTTGATCAAAAGACATTTCTGGATCAGCGCCAACAGTGCTGTCCAAGAGAGAGTCAATTGTCCTGAAGGACACAATGAAGATTTTGCTACAACTCGGGATATAAATAACAAGGGATTGAAGTATTGGCTTAGAACAATATTTAATTCTTCTTTATCTGTGGCACTGTTTTTGGACTGTGTGAAGTAACTTGATGATTAACTGGTTAGTTTCTCTGAGACTAATGATTCACTAGCTGACAAACATGAGAGAAGTCCAGTGTTCTCTGCATGGGTTCACTTTTTACCTTTCGAGTTGTGATAAAGCCAGGCTTATTTTTATATTTACAAAAGGAGTGTGCAGAGTATATAAATCCTACACTTTGCATACATCCTACTCACACAGTTTTATACCAGCAGACTGCAGACGTTTGTTAAACCGCTTCTTAACATAAAGAAAGTTGGAAAACATGCTTACATACTGTATTTCACATTTTTATATATGAAATTATGGCAAAAGCATCGGTCAAACTACACAAAGCTGTAATTAGAGCCTAACCGAAGCTACGTGCCTCAAATCCTTGAGGCTATGTGTCTATACAGGAAGCGGCAAACCTGCCAATTTGTACGCAACATTGACCAGTCTAATATTACGAGATGATTCATGAGTTCTCTTTTCATCTAAGCTGTTAAACCGCATCGGACCGGGGGCAGGAATGCTCCTCGGAAGCTTCCTCTCCGAGTGGCTGCTTCTCGGAGAATCCCCTCCAGGCTCATCTCCGCATTCCGGCGACAAAAGATTTATCTCAGATGTGGTCAATGAAATGGTATTTACTGGTGTTTGTTTACATAAAAACCCCTTCATGTTTGATGACTCAGAACCCTAACAAATTAGAGACCTCCTCCGACAAATTATCCACATGCTCCACTGATGTGAGGAATCACGTCCGGTCGGCCGCACCGTCAACACATGGAGCTTCCTGACAGTGAACTACACAGTGAATCATGGATTGGCATGTCCTGATTTCCCCCCTCCTCACCTCGCTGGTGTAATCAGCACCATACTGTAAATACTGTGGCGAGCTGAGTCACACCAGACTCACAAATGATGAGATTTTTGCTTTGAAGGGCTGCAATTACCCTACCAAAAAAGGTTTTGAAATGAAAATATTCTTGAGTTTACATGTTTACCTTGGAGGTCACGTTGACCGCAAAGACTAATATTTGTGATTTGACCTAAAGTAAATGTTAGTTAGCTAGTTTAACCTGGACTTTTTTGTCATGACATCAGTGTCTTTCTCCAAATTGTTTTGCTGAATGCAGGGTTTACTTACCTCAGATAAGCTCTTTATTCTTTCCAAATCGTCTCAGCCACAGAGATAAACAGATTTTGGAATATTTCACCCTTGATCCGAATCTGTACGCTCCCCGGCGCTGACGTTACCAACGCCTCAAGGCCGCAGCTGTGACAGTGCAGATGATGGTGCAAGGCTGAAGAGAGCTGTCACGGGATGCTGCAATTAAGAAAGAATTCTGTTTTCTGGCAAATGTTTTCAAATCGCAGTTTAAGAAGGGTGCGTGACTCAGACTCTCCCAAGTTCTGTTTTGTGTTCGTCTCCAGAGTGACAGTCTGAACAAGATTTCATGGAATGTGACAGGGAGCAGTATCGAGTTATTGTTTCTTAATCTGTGATTTCTCACTGTGTTGCATATGAAAGGACTCCTAAAGCCCAGTTGAGAAGTTGTTGTTGTTGTTTGTGTGTCTCAAAGAGCTCTGCTAGGTGAACCGTCTGAGCAGCTCTCCATAGACCTTGTTTTGACTACCGGGCTCTGTTTCGTTAGCGGTGAAACATACTGTCATGCCAATCCCCAAAATGCTGTTTGTTTTTGGCCTTAATCCGTCAACAGGCCGCGGGACCTCGTAATGCTACTCCTTTAATAAACAAGGTCAATAAGCGCTACATGTATTGAATACAAGACCCTGATTTATAGCGGTGGAAAGAGAGGAGAGGGTGCGAAGGAGAACTTTTTTTTCGCCTTCTTCTGGCTGTTGTTCAACTTTCCAAACTTTAATTAATTTACAAGTTTAATGTGAATACTGTGCAATCACAGCCACCCAAGAGGAATAGGCCATGTAGGGCAGCAGACTGTGTGACCAGAGGCCTGAGGGATGGAGTATCAGGGGCCAGGAGCACGGAGGAATGGAGATGAGGGGGCACGGGGAGGAGAAAGGGCCATTGAAGGGGGTGAGAGGCGCGCAGGCCAGGCCAGCCAGCCGCTGCTCACAGGGAGCTTTCCATCGCAGGCGTCCCCACTCAGCTACATACACTGTTTATCCTCAACATGAATATCAATGAGGGCCTCCTAAAATACGGCCATTCTTCCCCCCACATGCAGCAGCCACCAGGCCGGAGTGTCAGCCTGCGTCGGCTGCACGCGCGTGTCCTTGTTCTGCCACAGACCTGTCTTGTCTTGAGTGCGAAAAATCAGCTTGCTGCCCACTGTCCGCCACTCAGCTCTCCCACAAACCTACTTCTGTGCTGTGTGTGTGTGCCTGCATCTTAAAACATGCAGGCATCAGTGCATTGTTTATTGCCCGTGTCTCTTAGGTGTCCGCCTCCTTGCCTGTCAGTCTGCCCTCACTACACACGTACAGTAAATCCGTGTATGCCTTTGTCCCTTTAGTCCTCTATAGAAAGTGGTGCTCTTACAGCAGTGATGTAATGCTGAGGGGCTTTGTGTGCTCTTTCCTCTTGGCTCGAGGTAGCCTTTAATAAATCGCCCCTTGGCAGAGGCCCAGCGGCTAACACAGGGGTGTATAATAAGTTCATTTATTTGTCAACACTGAGCCCACAAGATGAGAAAGCGCCTGGCTGTGCATGTTAAAAAGGCAGTGAGGGGCTGCCTTTACAGCTATCAAAGGGCCCACCTCTTTGATTCCACATTTTAAAAAAAAAAAAAAAAGAAGGAAGAAGAAAAATCTCCTTCATGGCCATCACACGCAGTTTGCTTTGCAATTGAATATGGCAATATGTTAATGTGCAGGCTGTTTCCTTGCCCCCACTGCCCACTCCTCTAGCCCATAGGTGGCCCGGAACAGAGGAATACTTGTGGGGGGGTGGATGGGAGGCGGGAGGTGAGGGTCGCTGGAGGGCGACTCTTTTCTTCTTCCAAACCCTCACAGGAGTCTGGACACAGACTTGAGAGTGATGTGCAGTGGAGTTGTCGACCCCCTCTCCTCTCCCACCAAGCCCACCAACATCCCCTCTTTTCTCCTCGTTGCCTTGTCGCCAGTCCGTCCATCCCTCCTTCTTCATCTTCCTCCCCACGTCGACTCCCTATCCTCCCCCCCCACCCTGTCCGGCCATGCTCTTTGTCCGGCCTGTCTCTCTGAATTGGTATCAGCAGAGAGGGGATAGATGCTGTTTCGCTCAATTGGGTGAAATTAGGTGATGACTCGGGACAATGGAGTCACACTCTTCTGCCTTCCCTCTCGCTGGCCCGCCACTCTATTAATATGCTAAAAGATAGGAGGGCTGCCAATGCAAACCGCTGCCTGTTGTAGCAACAAAGACTGAGGCATGTGTGCCATTCACTGGCCACATCTAAGCAGGCCATGTGTTGTCAAGGAAGAAAGGTAGAAGTTGAGCAAGACATAAAGAGAGAATAGAGAACGTGTGTGTGTGTGTGTGTGTGTGTGTGTGTGTGTGTGTGTGTGTGTGTGTGTGTGTGTGTGTGTGTGTGTGTGTGTGTGTGTGTGTGTGTGTGTGTGTGTGTGTGTGTGTGTGTGTGTGTGTGTGTGTAGTGTGTATGTGTGTGTGTGTGTGTGTGTGTGTGGTGTGTGTGTGTGTGTGTGTGTGTGTGTGTGTGTGTGTGTGTGTGTGTGTGTGTGTGTGTGTGTGTGTGTGTGTGTGTGTGTGTGTGTGTGTGTGTGTGTGTGTGTGTGTGTGCTGTGTGTGTGTGTGTGTGTGTGTGTGTGTGTGTGTGTGTGTGTGGTGTGTGTGTGTGTGTGCTGTGTGTGTGTGTGTGTGTGTGTGTGTGTGTGTGTGTGTGTGTGTGTGTGGTGTGTGTGTGTGGTGTGTGTGTGTGTGTGTGTGTGTGTGTGTGTGTGTGTGTATGTCTTGTGAAGAGTAAAACTCTCTCTCCCTCTCTCTCCCTGTATGCCAGTTGCCTTGCCTTTTCGGGCTTCTGGCCCGTTCACAAGCTGTCTCATTTGCATTATGAATGACAGTGAGGGGAGCTAACAAGGTTATTGGTCTTTGAGACGCACGCCTGTGACCACACGTGGAAAAAGGACCTACAGCAGTGAGCATTGGCAGAGGCACTGAGCCTCTTTATTCCTCCCTTTCCAAGCGCTATGGGGCTTTTTTCAGAGAGCACACGATTTACTCAGGAGATGGAAGAAAAGGGGCCGGGCTGGAGAAAGGGGGATTGGGGTGGTGAGCGGGTGAGGGTGGTTGCTTTTCAGCTCCTTTACAAGCCAAGTGAACCCTCATTATCCAGGCCCCTGGTCATTAGTGAGCGCTGCGTTCAGGCCCGCTACAGTAGAAGGATTATTTATTAGCTGACTGCTAGATTACCGAATCATATTGTCTGTACCCTTTTTGTGGAGCATATGGATTGAAAAGTGACATTTAGAAACTGCACCAGGTGAATACAGAATCCAGTGTAAATCATCTCATTTAACCACGGATCGGAAGATTTTAGTTCCGTGCTTACCATAACAATATCATTTACAAATAGCACTGGAAACTCACTTGGTATTTCTTTCTCTAACAGATTTCCGATTCGCCATGTACCCCCCCTCCATGATTGCAACAGGAAGTGTGGGGGCAGCGATCTGCGGCCTGCAGCTGGATTCAGCTGACCAGTCACAGTGGGGCGACAGTCTGACAGACCTGCTGGCTAAAATCACAAACACAGAAGTGGTGAGTTTGGACAAGACACATATATTTTTCCCAAGAAAAGAACTTTGTAAAACTCTTATTAGTCAGGGTTAACACATTCATTCTTGTGTCTGGAAATTGTTTGGGTGGATGTTTCTGAGTAATATCTGAATGAGTAAATGTTAGTGGTCATCGGTATTTATCTTAGTACATTATCACAGTAACTGTGTGATTCAAAGCTGAATCCAGCTGCTGTTCTGTCTAATCTGTCAGTGAACATCTCTGGTAAGATTCCACGATTTTCCCATGTTGTTTCAAATGAAACACACAGTTTTACAATCTGTCTTGTTCTACTAGACTCTCTGAGGAAAAATATCCCTATTATTTATGTCAAAGGTTAAGAAATGCCACATGTTGGTAGAACTTTGCAACAGAGAGAAGTTGAAATGTTGAAATGTTACACTCAGATTTTGACTTCTTCCCTTGGATTACGCTTTCCACAAACCCTTATTTGGGAGAGTGGGGGACAGCGGCCAATATTTCTCATAAAATTACCAAAAAAACGGCACCAAACTGAGATCATAGGAAGAAATCCTGAACTGCGTCATTTTATTTGCAGTCTCTTCTGTCATACACTTGACCAGAGAGGTCTCATGAGGCAGGTTTCTCCTCCTCTCCATCAGTCCCCCCCTCATATAAAGACTCCTGTAGATCGAGCCAGGTTGAGAGCATATACAGTGTGCTCGGCGGCTGACAGGAATGCTGGCCAGGCCGCTGTGTGGCTGTCTGGGTACAGCGAATATTGCGGTGGTGGGTGAGTTGAGTCCAAACACAGGCAGGGCCTCTTCTGACTCTGAGATGCCTGGCTTTCATCACGCGGATGGGAGAGGGCTTCAGCTCGCTATAGCTTACTGTAAGGGAGCTTGTGAGGTGATCGCTCTTTATTAGTCTCTTTGGAGAAATGACTCTTCTGCATTGGAACGATCCTAAGTATTCAGGAGCAGGGGGCAGGGAGCTGCTGCAGTTATGAGGCCTTGGCAAGAGGATGTCTAATACCAAACATGATGAAAAGGGCTTGTAGTTATTTAAACATGAGCATTCAGAGTTCATGTGTGCTCGCTGCAGAGGGGCAGATCAAAGGGCGTGACACGGATCCCAGGCCTCAGCCCTGGGATGTTAAATTCTGTCCCAAAAGGAGGCGAAGTAGGAGGAGGAGGAGGAGGAGGAGGAGGAGGAGGTGGAAGGAAGCTGTTGAAATGTGAAAAGGACACTGGGTGGGGGGGTGCGGGAATCATGCCTCCCTCGCGACAATCAGCCCTCTCTCGTTGCCTCCTATGGTCCATATTGCAGCACTGCTGGAAAGCATGGCTCCCTCTGGTGCGAGCTGTGTGAAGTCTCGCTCAGCAGCTGAGGAAAAACAAATAGCTGACCTCAGCAGCACAGGGCCTCAGTGTGTTTAGGCTGCAAGGTCTCAGACTTGAGGGAATTAAGTCGCTCTCTGTCTCTATGATCAACTCCTCACATTCCTGGATTCAGACAAGCCATGGCTCGCAGTAAACACACGAGGCAAGGCAGAGGCCGCCCTTCCTAATTCAACATATATGAGAGGCTTTAGTGTAAACTGCTGAAAAGCCAGCCAAAGCTAAACAGATGCTAACTAAGTTACTTAAGACTTGTGCCCCACTTCTTCTACAACTAAAAAGCAAAATGACAGAAGTGTCATAGGTGTCTTCAGTGCTATTAACGCTGTTTATGCTTTAACAACAAAAGAGGAAATGGTGAGCGTTAGACTGTGTCATGTTCACACTTACCCTACCTTCTTTTAACAAAAGCTGTACCCCTTAATACGTCAATTCAATACCCAAGGGTCACCTCAACCTGAATTTGGACCGCAGTCATCCGGGTGGTGGGGTGAACCTGAGTCTAAATGTGTACACACACTGTGTTTTCTGCGTCTCGTAGCCAACGTCCAAAGAGCCAGGCAAAATATGAAGGCAAAGCAAGTTTCTTCAGCCTGCCAACAGCATCATGGCCACCCCCCGCCCCCTGCTGGCATCTGTGGTATTCAGAAGCTGTGGTTTTCCAGTGGAAATGAGATAGGGCCAAGTCACCGTCTTGGCCAGCTGGAAGAATTTGTGTAGCCTCACACACACCTGGTGTGACCGAGAGGAGCGGCCTGTTAATGTGAGGAGAGAACATGTGCATTTTAGTGAGAATGTTTCTGGTTTAAAGCTAGATCAGTTGTGACTCCTTCAAACCTGTCATCTGAAATATGAGAAGTATACGCTACAACACAGCATTTAGTTAGTACATGGAGGCCAAGTGTGTAGAGCCTCCCTTTATTCGTGAATGATAACACAGGAAGTAGAGGTTAAAGAAGTGCAAGGGTTAAAGACCACCACTTCCTAGATGTGATCGTTTTGAGTCGATTTCTCAGTCTCTCATTCATCTTTTCTTTTCCGGTCAGGGTCACACACTTAGACAACGGAAACACATTTCCCCGTTTCTCCCTCTCTTCCTGTTTTCATTCCTCTTTTTTAATCACTCTGGTTTGCAATGGCCCATTATCACAGAGATTCTCATACAAGCAGCAGGATGGCTAGACTCAATTGAAATGTGATTTTTCGGACGGAGGAATGTTGGGGCCAAAAACGCTTGCAACAAAGATGCATTTATTAAGAAAGATTATCTCTATTATTAACACATCCTGTAGCGTCACCACTTGTGGTGTTTCGGCATGCGGGCTAAAGAAAGTGAAAGGTCACATTTTCTATTGTAACTTGTGGAAATTCAAGTCATGCGGTGACTCCTTATTTCCAGTGTCAGCCTCCGGATATTTCGTTTTTAGGATTCCCCGAGATCTCCAGTGTGTGTCTGCCTGTGTTTCATCTGTCTGACCACCAAGTCCTCCCAGAGTAGCTAACGCTGTCTTTGTGGTACAGTCAGCAGTTAAATCACATTCCATGGCTTCACTTCATTTCTCCCTTTCTGGTTTTGTCTGTCTGCACGACTTCCCCCCTTCTGCCAGTGTCACAAAGGCCGCCCAGGGATAATGTGCATGCCTTGATTTGTCAGATTGTTGCAGTGTGATGTATGTTTAAGGTTCCGCCTGGGGAGGATCTGAGCTGATTATGTGTTTTCCGACCTGCAAAATAAGATGTTTCAGTAAAGCGCTACCTCCCATGCCCAACTTATTCAGTGCTGTTGGCCCCCTCAGAATACAAGTACCTCAGGCGTCTCTGAAAAAAGTATTGGTGTTTCCAGTAGTCACACATTGAAGTCATTAAAGTTTCTCGAATGAAGCCCATGGGGCTTGGCATCGGTTCGCAACTGCCGCTCCATAGAGCAGCGGAGACGGGGGAGAATGTATTTTAAGACGTGAAGGCGTGCATTCTTGCGGTAAGACACAGGCAGTTCCTTTACATGTTCTTCGCTTTACTTAATTTTCTCACAGGAATTGAGATTTTATGACCAATGGGGCATATGTTGGTGGGAAGGCTGTGTGTGTGCGAGTGTGCACACGCCCATGTCAGCGGCAGACCTCTGGAGGAGATTAAGGGACAGGCGCTGGTCGGGTTTCCTCCACGTCAGGCCCATAGCCAAGGGAAACGTTCCCCAGAGGCACCCAGCCCAGACCAGTCCAACCTCCTCAACATCAAATCATTCCTTATGGACTGGAACCAAAACAAGAATCATTGGATAAAAAAAGAAATGAGGTACAAAAAAAAATAAAATGGAAGGAATAAAGAAAGGCATTACTTCATGCAAACTTCAAATATCAGCATAACCCAATCAATCCAAAAAAGATTTGTATGTTAAAAAAACATATTTAAAAGAGATTCTGCTTCTTAAGAAATCCTCCCTAACATCGTCCACATGTACATAATTTCAACGAATCACCAGTCTTGAAAGTTCTGTTAAAAGTCAGAAAACTCATGTAGTTTCCTGTCAACAACACAGTACATGTTTCACCCTGCACTGTGTCATGCTGCTTGACCTTTGATACCGTGACCTTTCCCTCACTCACCCGTGAGCAGCTACCAATCCTGATGTGAGCGGCTTCAGTTCTCATTTCATCAAGGCCCAGCGGCACCAGGAGCTAGAACACAGGCTCAAACTGTGGCCCATCACGTTTCAATTAGCTGTACATTTCTGCTCCACCACTGCTACACTTTCTCCCATCCCTCCGGCCATGGGGCGCTCTCAGTCGGTTTCCCACAGACCCCGGGTGCTAGAAGGTAGGGGGCTCTGTATGTGTGAGCGTGTGCGGAGCTAGTTGTGTTTTTGTGTTTCGCCACCAGAGTGCGGCCTTTATCAGACAGCTTTCATATTAGTTTCTTGTTTTCAAGTGTAGTTCCTCACTCAAAAACAGTTTGACCTCCCTTTGACGCTCCTGCTAACAACCCATTTAGCACCTCTCTTCCCTTTACCCTCCCCCATGTCTCCCCCTCCCCAGTGAGTTGCTCTCCCCCCAAGTCCCCTCTGTCAACCCTCCATCAGGGAAGGATATGAGGGCTCAGCGCTGTTGAGAGGCTCCTCTCCCAGGTGGATTCTTAGATTGCGGCGGCGGCCTTTGAAGGTGAAAGGAGAGCCGGCCGGGTCTCAGAAGGATCCCTGCAGGCAGCCAGGCACACAGACTGGCTCTCGTTAAAAAAGCACCACCTTTGTGTTCCCACAGGAGGTGGATGTAATTAACATAGCTTTAGTACTACCTGTGTTTTCAACCGCCGTTGTCAAGGCTACTTCTATTTGGGTTGTGTGTGTGTGTTTGGGAATGCTGGGATAGGTGGGTGTTTGGATGGGGGAGGCAGTGGCAAGCATGCACGGGGGGCCTGAACATGTTAATGCACATGTGTGTGTGCACATGAGAATTATAGGGGAGGTGTTCAGTGCACCACCCTGGTGGGCTGATGTAATGCTTAGGTCTGCTCCATGTCTGGGTTCAATCTTGGCTGTAGATGGAGCAGTTAGAAAAGTTGGTGGTCATTTAAAGGGGCCCTATTCTGCTAATGTTAAGGTTCATATTTGTATTTTGTTCCTCTACTGGGACATGTCTCCATGCTTTAATGTTCAAAAAGGTCTTTATTTTTCTCATACTGCCTGTGCTGCAGCACCTCTTTTCACCCTCTGTCTGAAACCAGAGTCCAGTCTGCTCTGATTGGTTAGCTGGCCGGCACTGTTGTGATTGGTCAACCGCCAAGTGATGTCCCGCCCCTTATCCTATCACATACAATGTGTTGGAGCGCTAGCCAATAGAAACCTCTATTTTATTATAGTGATGTCAATATTTTACGGAAGTAAACAAAGGACTAAAATGGAGGCGTTTAATTCTTGAAGTGGTTGCCTGTTATAAATACCTTGGTATCTGGCTTGATAATTGCCTCTCTTTTAAACTTCAGGTCAATAATCTGCTTAAAAAGCTGAGGGTTAGACTAGGTTTCTTTTTCAGAAACAAGTCCTGTTTCTCGCTTGAGGCCAGGAAAAGGCTCTGTGACCTTTTTACCTGTGCTGGACTATGGTGATCTGATCTATATGAATGCACCTGCCCATTACCTAATCAAGTTAGATGCCGCCTATCACAGTGCGCTGAGATTTGTTACTAACTGTAAAGCACTCATCACTGTACCCTGTATGCCAGGGCAAGACTGTTCGGAGTCTCAGTCCTTGGTACATGTTCATTTATAAAGCCATGCTGAGTAAACTATCACCTTACATCTGCTCACTGATATCACAGAGAGTCGCAAGTAGCTATTGCCTAAGATCCCAGGGTGTGTTTTTATTACACGTACCAAGTGCTAGGACTGTTTTAGGCACTAAAACTTTTATGTGCGCAGCTCCTCTAGCTTGGAACACTATGCAAAACCTTTTGAAAATGAGCATTTTGGTTCCCCTGCATCATTTGAAAGCACAGCTTGATGAAATGATATTTGATACTCCTGTTACCTGTCTTTGTGAATACGTTTGTAAATTGTACCCCTGTCATTATGTTGTATGTGTCCTTTTTGTTTTCTGTTACATGTGTAACCACTGTGCGGCAGGTCTCCCTTGTAAAAGAGATCGTTGATCTCAATGGGATTTTTTACCTGGATAAATAAAGGCTACAAACAAACAAACAAATTCTGACTCTCTTAACTTTAAAACTTGAACCACAAAAAATAAGCTGTTTTCCATTTTATATTAATATGTTTCACTTTCTTTGAGTGGTAAAATTAAGCCAGTGTGATGAAGTAATTGATATTTTCAGATGGTGTCAAACAAGGCCAAAGAATGTTGAAAATTACACTTCAAGAAAGTTTTGACTTAATTTGGATTCGAAGTAAGAAGCTAAAATGAACATATGTGTTACAGCTTGTCCCCCCTCTCTGGTTCTTTGCAGGACGTCCTGAAAGAGTGCCAGGAGCAGATTGAGCGTGTGCTGGTGAGCAGCCTGCGAGAGGGCCGGCAGCAGCAGCAGCAGCAGCAGACTCAGAGGGGCCCCAGCGGGAAGGGCCTGGACGAGCTGGACCAATCCACCACTCCCACAGACGTCCGCGATGTCAACTTGTGAAACACCAGAGGGCGTCGTTGCACAGGATTTACAAAAGAAAAAAGCATCATGAAAAAAAACCTCAATTTTCTTAAAAGCAGAAAAAAAAGAACAAAAGAACAAAAAATGTTTTAAAAAAAACACAAGCCCTTTAAAAGAAAAAGAACAATGCTTGCTAGTTTTTATTCTTTTTTGTTGTAGATTCTCTGTTCTTCAAGTCAAAAGAACCCTGCCCACGAAATCGATTTTCTCTGATGTTCTAGTCTAAAAGCAACCAATTTGATACCAGATGAAGCCTTGAGGTGCCTTGGATAAACAGAAGGGAATCCAATCATTTTCTGCCTTTGATTGTATAATATGATCTTTAAGTTATATTTTAACCATAGCTTGATAATGAGGCTGTTATGGTAGAAGTTGTGGAAACCATTCAGAAATTACATGGGATCACGGCGGGGCTTTTTCTTTTTGTCTCTGATTTGTAATAACACTATTACATATGTGGCCGGTGTAAAAGAGGACATCAAAAGGTCCACACGAGACAGACAGAAGAAGCTTTTAGAACATTATGCTGAGCATTGGTTGGTCCCAATTCCATGGAAGAGACGGGATGATAATAATTAGCAGTAGTATTAGTAATTATTATTATTATTATTAATATTATTATTGGACATATTTTGGAACTGAGTAGAAATCAATAAGCTCCTTTTGTCAGGCTGCTTGTGTGTCTGTTGGTGGTTGCATTGTGGGTGTTTGTGTGCGAGAATCCAGAGAGAGAGTGTGTGTGTGTGTGTGTGTGTGTGTGTGTGTGTGTGTGTGTGTGTGTGTGTGTGTGTGTGTGTGTGTGTGTGTGTGTGTGTGTGTGTGTGTGTGTGTGTGTGTGTGTGTGTGTGTGTGTGTGTGTGTGTGTGTGTGTGTGTGTGTGTGTGTGTGTGTGTGTGTGTGTGTGTGTGTGTGTGTGTGTGTGTGTGTGTGTGTGTGTGTGTGTGTGTGTGTGTGTGTGTGTGTGTGTGTGTGTGTGTGTGTGTGTGTGTGTGTGTGTGTGTGTGTGTGTGTGTGTGTGTGTGTGTGTGCGCTATATGTGATCCTGTATCTATATTAGCAGTGAGCGTTCTATGGCGTGAGGCACTTGAGTCGAATCGTTGACTTTACGTCTCTGTTGAAAGACTACGGAGCGAGCGGAGGCTACACTTTGTCCATCAGTAAAACAGGGCATCTATGCTACGTCACTGCCTTCATGCATTATCTATGTATCATGGTTCGTTGTTGGCCAACAATAAACTCATGTGCATGCACTATGAGTGAAACAGGTTAGCCATGAGGATATGGGCGAAGGGACTTTCACTTAGAGCCCATGATCTTTCTAAGAGCATTTTTCCTCACATGAGGTGTTTATTACTGCCATTCTGTTAATGAAACATTACAGATTCTTCAATCTTTTTCACGTTGTTACGATATGGTGTTTCCTTAGTTGTGATGCCTAATGGACTCTCACATGTAGCATGTGAAAACAGGACGATGTTAGGCTTTTTTCAAGTCTGGAGGACGTTTTTCGACTCCTGTATTAATGAGCATGGAGTGAGCAGGATATGGAGAGGATTGGAAAGAGAGGGACAGTTTGCAACTAAGACGTCACTGTGGAACTTTGGAAGGCACACAAGTGCACGGCACAGTGTGGTAGGACAGAGGGTGTTAGTGGTGCAGGAGCATGCTGCTGTGTGGAGGATTTACAGCCAGTGGCTGGAAGATGATGACGAACAAAAGATGCCCAAAGGCCTCACCATAAAACTCTGATATCTTGCATATTTTGATGAAATCAACATTGATTTCCCATAATTGATGTCTACAATGGCACAGCTTAGTGGAAAAGTGGAAATGAAATGAGGAACTAAGCGTGTACGCTGCCAGGTCATGTGAGGATGAACTTTCTTGGGGGGGTAGAAGAGTACAGGATGATAATATACTGTCAATGCATCTGGAGTCCCACATAGGGTTGTTTTCAGCTCCCCTATATGATTTCAATGGCAAAGCACTTTGAGAACATGCTCCCCAGGAGAAGAAGTCAGATGAAATGCGATGGGTGGTGATTGGAGGTGAATGGATGTTTTCTTTTCTTTTTTCCTTGTTAGCCTTTTCTTTGGTATACTTTGTAGGGCTGGTTTCCCAATGGTCACACATATACCCTTGTCAAGCGAGATTCAAATAAAAAGCTTGCGACAAGAGGACATTCCGATAAGAAAAATAAAAAAACATTCCTAAAATGCAAGTTAGTGGGGAGTCCGACCGTTTTATAGAAATTTCGACAAATTTAAAACTGAAATTTGAATATGAATCTGAAGACGCTTACACACAGAGTTCACTGATCCATGTTTTTATTTTACTGTCAAGAAATGAAATATTTGTTTTTACTTGAATTTTCTTTTCTTCATATTTATCTGCATCACAGCCACAGTTAGTCACACAGGGCAGCGATGAGCTACAAGAGACGGTGGTGGTAACATCCTATTTGCACATGTTCTTTCTAATGAGGTCTGCATTTTAAAGACAGAGCAGAGGCTTTGTTCCGAACCACCTGAACTGATGCGTGTCGCTGTGGTCGGTCAGTGTTTCATGGTGCTGGCTCGTGTATTTAAGGCCGATTGTCTGTCAGTGAACACATCTGTCCCCTGTTAGCTTTGCTGCTTTAAATCATTTACAAGGGGGTTCATCAGCAAAACAGACATCAGCACAAATCAAGAGACGGATGATTTTTATTTTTGGTTTAACTGGGGCACAGCAAGGTGTCTTTGACTTAATGCTTGAGTTTTTAATGACAGTATGTGACTTTGCTGAGTGTTTGTTTGTCAGACTGAAGAGAAATGTGGGGATCTAATGTTTAAGTGATGTTTTTTCAGTAAAACTGGGCAATTGAATGACATATTTGCCGAAACATCCCCATTTGAATATTTGTAAGCTCTCTCCCAAACTTAACGGTTGTGATTTTTTTCTTTCCTGCAATTTATTGTTGCATGTGTTATATAATGAGATCACTATTCAATTTGTGTTTGATATATTTTATGGGGTGACCAGACCCGCAAAAGGGTTTTTCTAAGATTTAGAGATACTGTATTCCAAAGTGAAGAGAGGACAGAGGAGGAGGAGGAGGAGGTGTGAAGACATCAAGAAAAAAGTGTCAATATTTTTTATTGAGTTATTGTTGTCTTTTTGCGCTGCTAAAAGCTATGAATTTGTTTCATTTATACAAAAAAAATAACATTACCTAGTTGTGATGTGTCACTTGAGTGTGCTGCTATTTTATAAACATTTGTATTATAATATAATTATTTTACTGCTAAAGAGATACATTCAGAAAAACGAAGTAGATGGTGATAGAAGAACATGAAATGAGTATTCGACTGGAAATGTTCTTTGTACAGTTTGCTTAGATAGCATGTCTCCTTTCCCCCTTTTTTTTAAATCTATTGCTCTCCTTATTCAGTCACATTGTGCGTCAGTGGTATTTCTTATACCTCAGGATTACTGGACAAAATAAATCACAAACAAATCCATCACCTATACCTCTGCAGTTAGCGGGGAACGGAGGAAAAAGAATAAAGTGGGGGTGGGGAGAGCGAAGCAACGACAAATTAGAATCGTTGTGGAGGGTTCCCACTGTTTTAGTGAGGAAACATCTCCGCTCAGTGAGATGGGAAACAGGAAATATGCAAAGTTTCCACTTGTACTCTATATTGGAGGGGGCGGGCACAACAACATTGCTTGGGAAGTGTTTATTCCGTAGATAGTTCAATAATGTTCGTATCTGTTCATGTTGGTGCTACATCTGCCTTGTTGTGTGCGAGAGAGGGAAAAAGCATTCCTATGATGGCCAAAGTACACTTCTTGCTTTATACAACAACAATGACTCTGAATGTCAGTCAATATGGATTCTGTATTTGAGAAAACATGTTTTGGTCCGAAATATTGTGTGTGTGCATCATTGTTACTTTCAAATTATAATGGGTTGAGCTACACTTGTCATGTGCAAGCATAAATATTCTGGTATGTGGAAGTGTCAATGGTGTAGATTTCCCTTTGAGACCCTCCCCCTCCACTATAACTCATATCATGTACCTCAAATGTCTGTTGCACAACCTCTGTTCAATAAACTTCTGCTTTAAAGGGTGTGACACCACATCAGCTCACTATTTCCCATGCCTGCTTCCTTTAAGCTGTGTGCCTTAATGGTTTTAATCAACAGACTACATTGTTTGTGTGAGTCAGCAATGATACTGTAAAACAAAGTCCAGCTGTAGCATGTTTCACTTTAAAGTTACACACGCAGTAATGACGAATGTGGGACATTATGAATTCCCTTATCTTGAATATGAGGAAGACTAGTTATAAACACTCCCTGTTGAAGTAGAGAAAAAGGGATAAGAAAAAACCTCTTTACCACATTCTGTCAAGTCCCTGATGAGTCTAAAAACAATGTGAACAACTTATTTACAACTTCATTCATTGATATGGTTACACACAATGCTTGATGTAGAAAGATGGGTAGAACTTGGATGGACGCTTGTTCCAAAGGTAGCTCTGGCTTGACAACTACAAAAATGACTGAAAAACAAATAAAGCTGGAGGATTATATTTCAACATATGCCCTCTAGTGGCAACATTCATTAAAACATGAACATTTGATATAGACATCACAATGGGAAATGTCATTATTGGAAAGAAAAGAAAACATATTTCTGTTTTGAATAGTATTTATTTTTACACAAAAACGTAAATAAATCATAGAAAATATGTCAATAAGTCAATGTATAGTATGTTGAAATAACATTAAAGAAGTCATAGTATAATATGTAGAAAACTATCGCGTAAAAAAAGTCATATTGTTGCAGAAAAAAGTATTAGTGTAGTATGTAAACAAAAATGAAAAAGGTAATAGTACAATATCTCAAAAGTATCATAAGTCAAAAATATTATGAAAAATCTATGGTCCTGTATGTCGACTATAAAAAAGTTCATAGTGTTTAAAAAGATAATATGTAGAAAGTCATAGTATGGTTTGTTGACAGATGTGAACAAATGTGAAAAAAGTATTATAAAAAAGTCTGGTTGAAAAATATGAATAAAAGTTATTTGAAATCATTACACAGCATTCAGAAAAAATGCCATACTATAATATAGCAACAAAATATGAAAGAAAGTCATAGTTTAGTATGTTGAAAAACTGTCATGATAAAGTGTCAACCATATCATGAATAAGTCACAGTCATCATCATCATCATCATCATCATCATCATCATCATCATCATCATCATCATAATATTAAAGTGTGTTAAGAATATTATAAAATGTCATAGTATAGTATGACAACAAAAATAGGCCATAGTATCGTATGTCCTACAAATTAATAGAATAGTAAATGAGGAAAAAGTCATAAAACACAATGTTGGAAATATGAAGAAAAAGGTAATGGTATTGTATGTTGAAAAAATATTTTTGTTTATTTTATGTCATTATATTACAAAAGTCATAGTATAGTTAGAAAAAAAATCATAGTATGTCAAAAAAAATGGAAAAGGTAAAGTATATAGTAAAGGATGGGTAAATATCATTAAAAAGTCATAATATTGGTGCCAGAGAAAAGTATTAGTTTAGTATGCGGAAAAGGTTTTTTAAAGGATGAAAGTATTTAAGTCATAGTACAGTATGCCAAACATTTTGAAGCAAGTCAAAGAATGGCAAAAAACACAAAGTATAGTATGTCGAATATATTGTGGAAATAAGTCTTAGAATGTAGAATTTATGGAAAAAAAATCATAGTATTGTATGTGGAAAAATATTTTTAAAAGTTATAAAACAGTATGTCGAAATTATCATGAAGACTGTCTTAGTATAGTACATAAAGAAAACAGGGGGGGAAATCATAGTATAGCATTGCAAAAATATCATGAAAATATCTGGATTTCGTCATGTCGAAAATGTCATGAAAAAAGTGACAGTATGGTAGGCTACTACAGTACGTCGAAAATATAATTAAATAGTACACATCTTATAATAAAAAAAAATACATAAAGTTCAACAATATCATTAAAGAAATCCCAGTAATGTATATTGAAAAAAAGTACATGTTAACAAAATTCTAGTTTAGTATGTCAAAAATATCATCAGAAAAGTAATTGTAATAAAAAAATAAAAAGTAATACGTCGATAAATGTGACAATAGTTATAGTACAGTAGTAGGCATATGTGGACAACAAATCATGTAAAAAACATAGACTTAAAAGTCTTGAAAAGTTTTGCATATTTGAAAAGGTGTGTTATTGTTAAATTGTAAGATTATTGTACCCAAAGCATGATAAGAAAAGTAAAACGTAAATGACCCTGTTGGCTTCCCATACTTCCCGAAAGGTTTCAAGTTCACGCGCTCTCCATGCGCGAGAAGTGTACTGTAGTCGTCTTCAGGACACCTTTGAAGCCAAAAGTCAATGCGATATTCTTCCATCGTTAACTTGCAGCAGAGCATGAAGGCGCTAACATTTGGGCTAACTCTTGTTCGACAGTAAGTGCAGTTGACATTCATACATGTGTTAAGCACAGAGGCTCAGAGCTGCTCAGCTCAGGATCAGCTCAGGATCAGCTGCTGGTCTGTCGCTCCTATTTATAGTTATCTTCTGTGTGCTGTCTCTCCGTGGATTTATTAACTCGTTTTTATGTTAAGTAATGATACATTTGTATATGCGTTTTGCATGTGTCTGCAGCTAGACTGTGCTAATCATAGCAGGTGTATCATAGCATACGTTGTTAGGTTAAGTTGTTACGTTATGAATACAGACACGCCATTTATTAATTGTAATAAGAGATTGTAGCAGCAGCATACACAGGGAAGTTATTGAAGCTTCAAACCGAGCAGCTACAGTAGGCTGTCTCTCTGTCTGCAGTACCTCATATTGACCACGAGAGGGCAGAGTGTTACCATTTTCTGGTAAAATTACAATCAAAACTTGATGGTTCAGAAATGTGTTTTTAATCTCTGATAATACGTCGAATATTACAATAGTAGCTGTATGAATGGCTTCTTGCTTTGCTTTGGAGTAGCAATGTATGTGGTATGGTATATTATTAAAAAAAGTATTTTCTTTATTTGTTCCTCGATCTATGTGTTTTCAATGTTATAACACAATAGATATACATCTTTAATTGCTGCTGGAAATTGTGAAAGGATTTACATTTGTTATGATGTTTTATGGACTAAAGGACTAATAAATCAAATCACATATATTTCATAAATGATTGATGTCTAGGAGAGACTGCCACAGACAGGAGCATATCTAACATAATAGGTTTAAGGGCCTATGCCTGAAGGAGCAGAACACTAATAAAGGCGAGACATAAAAGGCATAAACAGATTTATGACACTCTTTCCCGAGCTTCTTTAACAATTCTTTATTATTTTTAGCTTGTGCACTCTGACATGATGAATCATTTATTTCCTGCAGTGGGGAGACACAGTACAACAAAGAAGGCCTGCTACAAGGTACGAGTGAAGATGTCTGCACTATCTTGTTTTTTCTCTGTGTCTTTATTTAATCTTTCCCTTTTATCTCGTGCAGGTCAGCTCATCGACGCCCCCCTGTCAGAGAGCGGGCTGCAGCAGGCCGAGGCCGCAGGCTGCTACCTGAAACACGTCCTGTTCAGCAACGTGTTCGTCAGTGACATGTTGCGGGCCCGCCAGGTACATGCTTTCCTTTTACAGCAAGCAATGATGGTAGAGTTAAATGAATCAAACAATGTAGAATATATTCAATTGACTGTATGATTAGATGCAAAAAGTGCTCTACACTCTATTTTACAGTATTAGACCACATTTTTCTCTTTTTATAATAATGATGATGATGGTGGTGTGTGTTGTTTCTTCCAGACTGCTGAAACAATTATGAAACACAACACCAGTTGTCTTGGTCTGCAGGCTGTGTGGGACCCTTTACTTAAAGAGAAAGTGAGTGGCAATTATTTGTTGAAGATATGTATAATTTTTATGAAGAAACTTTAGTCATCCAGTCAATAACTTATTTCCAGAGCTTTGGGACAGCGGAAGGGGGGCGGGTGCAGGACCTGAGAGAGATGGCCAAGGCAGCCGGGCAGACCTTCCTAGACTTCACCCCTCCAGAGGGGGAGACTCAGGAGCAGGTGAGGCTGCTTTCTGTTATTTTATTATTCATACAGATGTTATGTATGACTCGCTCTGACTTCCTCTCTTTCTTAACTACTTATATAATGTGTCTCTCTCTCTTTCACTACTTTAATGTTCACTGTTGTGGCTCAAACGACATAACAGGGTACCAAAAACTCTCTGCTTGAAATTAGTTTCTTAGATACATCCTGACATAAACCTTTAATACCCTTATGTTGTTAAACAACAAGAAATCAAAACATACTAGCATTCATCATTCAGATTGTCCATCAGTCTAATGTGTGACCAACACTTCATTCAGAAAAAACGAATCGAATCTGAAAAATGTTATAGTTTTACATGTCTCATTTACAACAAGATCTTGTAGAAAAATATGAAATCCTGCGCTCCTCAGTGCCAGTGGGAAGCCATGAATGACCCGGCTGTGAGTCATCTGACAAAACTTCAGTGAAACTTTGACTGAATTGCAGGCTGTTACACAGAGCATAGGAGAGGTTGAAATAATGTGTTCAATATGCACATGAAGCCGGCTTTTCCCCCAATGTTTATAACACTTTAGTATTTTTTTAATGTAATGGCATTATATGTGTGCTATACTACAAAAAAAGACATGTCTCAGTTATCTAATATAAAACAAAACATCTTTAAGGACACTGTAATAAATTATAGTTAAATAGCAATAAAATAGAGCAGTAATTTACATGGAAATAGAATGTAATGAATTATAGAATATACACTATGAAATATGAAATAAGACTAGAGAATGTAATTCCTGAAGAAATTGATAGTGGGAATGCTTTATGCTGAAAAGTTGCATTTGATGACATCCCATAATACGCTTAGATGCATTGATGGTTGCATCGTTACCAAACCTGTGAAGTTTTGGGCCGTTTGGAGCATTTTCACTGAAGTTATGTGAAAACCGTGTTTCATGGCGAGCATTGTGTTGCCATGGCAACGGCCATTGAAGAAATCTCAAAACTGTCCCGTATATGTCTTCACGGCTGGACTGTTAGCACACATGTGAAGTTTGAGTACTTTTTGAACATTTTCATAGGAGTTATAGCGACATCGTCTTTTATGTCCCATGGAAACGGCATATGGTGAGATGTCAGATTTGACGTAGAGCTGTTGAGGCATGGAGAGGTGATATACAGGTGAAGATTGTGGGACGACCGGACCGTGTCCATTGGAGCTACAGCGACATCGTGTTTTATGGCAACAGCCTATGGTGAGATCTCAGATTTGGCGTAAAGCTGTTGAGGCATAGACCAGTGATATACAAGCGAAGTTTGGGGGACGATCGGACCGTGTCCATTGGAGTTACAGCGACATCGTGTTTTATGTCGAGGGTTGCGTTTCCATGGAAACGGCATATGATGACACCCCATAATTGACGTAGAGCTGTTGAGGGCAGGACCATTAACCATTATCTTAAGTCTGCTGCTGTTTTATGGCGAGGGATGCGTTGCCATGGTAAAACCACATTACGTAACATCAGATTTGATGTAGAGCTGTGTTAACCATTATCTGAAGTCTGCTGCTCTGAGCGTGTCAGTTGGTCATGTTATGACATCATCGTGTTCCATGACACAGGTGTTTATATTTGAGGTGTCCAGAGATCAAAGGTTTCCATGGTGATGTGCAGTAATCAGTGAGAGGAGAGCATTTTCATTGTTCTGAATGAGAGATAAACCTCTTACATGTGAACGTTTTGTTGAAGAACCGTAATAGATATCGGTGAAATGTCAAAGCGTGAAGCATGTCAAGGAACTTGAGCATCTGAAGTGTACTTTTTGTGTACTTTCGGGTTAATAATGTGGCCTTTTTGGCAGATTAACTAAAGGTGTGCGGCTGCTGTAGTGGGGAAAGATGAGGCTAAACTTACAATGGGCTTTAATGGAGACATGTTTAACGTTGTTGTCACTTCATGCCCTCAAGAGGCATTTTGTTTAATTATTTTTGCTTAATTTTGTTTTATTTTTCAAGCTACGAGATGTTTTCCTACGTTCCTCGTGAAAAATTAAACTAAAATATGTGCAGTAAGCAGTATGAACATTGTGTGCATTAATGTAATGCATATAGAGTGCGTTATGGCTGAGGTAAAGTGTCAGTTGGGGGGCCGGGCCTTGTTTAAGAGGCCGGTAGCGGAGGGGAAGAAACTGTTCAGGTGGCGAGAGGTTTTGGTCCTGATGGAGCGCAGCCTCCAGCTAGAGGGGAGGGGGGTGAACAGTTTGTGTCCAGGGTGGGAGGGGTCGGCCACTATCTTCCCTGCCCGCCTCAGGGTCCTGGAGGCGTGCAGGTCGTGGAGGGATGGCAGATTACAGCCGATCACCTTCTCTGCAGAGCGGATGACCCGCTGCAGCCTACCCTTATCATTGGCTGTAGCTGCGGCGTAACAGATGGTGATGGAGGAGGTGAGGATGGACTCGATGATGGAGGTGTAGAAGCTCACCATCATTGTCTTTGGCAGGTTGAATTTCTTCAGCTGCTTTTTTGATGAGGGAGCAGATGTCCTGCTCCCATTTGAGGTCCTGGGCGATGATGGTGCCCAGGAAGTGGAAAGACTCCATAGCAGTTACTGGGGAGTCACACAGAGTGATGGGGGCGGGTGGGGCTGCGTTCTTCCTAAAGTCCACCACCATCTCCACTGTCTTGAGAGTGTTGAGCTCCAGGTGGTTGTCCCTGCACCAGGTCACCAGATGGTCCATCTCCCACCTGTAGGCAGACTCGTCCCCACCAGAGATGAGTCCGATGAGGGTGGTGTTGTCTACGAACTTCAGGAGCTTGACAGACTGGTGACTGAAATATGAACCTATATGAGTTTAGGTCGCATTCACACCAGCCTTTTATAGTCCGGTTGAATCGAACCCTGGTGCGTTTAGCCACTTGGTGCGGTTCGTTTGGGTCGATGTGAACACAGTCCGAGACCTCTGAAGTGAACCAACCGGACTCTGGTCCGCTAAAATAGGTGGTCTCGGACCGCTTGCTAGTGAACTCTGGAGCGGTTAATCTCTGGTGTGAACGCAGTCCGCACCAAAACATAGGAAGCGTAGTATTTACATGTCACAAGAACGCGGGTGTCTTCAAAATCTTTAGCGAAAGAGCGAAGCAGAATGAAGTGTTGAACAGTGTTGTGTAAAGTCAAAACAACTATCAAACTAAAAACTATAGCCTACATAAAAGTCAGAGCCACCTGCCGTCGGTGAAACCCCCTCCTTACTGCAGAACGTCTCTCATTATATGTGTTATAATGTTTTGTATCGCACGTTGTCTGATTATTATGCGCCGTTGCTGATTATATGCTCTCCAGATTAACAACAGCATGAAAATAACCTGCCGATGCCCCATGGCGGAGGCTCCGGGATTCGCGTTTTTACCCCCTTAATGTCTGACCAATTGTTGAACAGCATTTCCGAGCACATGACATAGTCCGTTTGAATTGTGCCTGTGTGAACGCAAACCGAACCTTCTGAAAAATGAAACAATTTAACAAACTGTCATCTGGTGCGCACCAGAGAAGCGGACTATTAGGTGTGAATGCGACCTTTAGGTCCCTTTAAACCAGGGGTTCTCAAAGTGCGGCCCGCGGGCCAATGGCGGCCCTCGGAAATGTTTCTGGCGGCCCGCGATAGTTAATGTGACACGCTGAAATGCATGCGTTATATTGTAATCCTCCATGGTTGTATCTAGTAAGAATTAGAATGGAATTTAAAACCCTCTGGAATCCGCCGGCGCGTCCAGGTGCGCATAATTTTACGTAATTAATCATATATTTTCGATTATAAGGAGTAGAAATATGATTCAGATATCCGCGGAATCGCTGGAAGAGTAGCTTTCCAGCGGTATCTCCTGTGAGACTGGAACCTGGGCACAGCAGCCAATATGGCCGCTCAAAGCAGCTTGACTTTACACTGTGCGGGATTGGTGGATTTGTGTGTCTGTCAAGGAAATCTCGGCCGGCAGCCATCATGGTCTGAAATGACCAATGGACATCGAGAAATCACTAAGGACTTACCCACCAAGTAAAAAAAAACATAAACCACGTGTCTCCCATCAGTTTACATCTGTGAGGAGAGAGAGAGAGAGAGAGAGACAGAGAAAGTGGCTAAAAAAAAAACTTTACAGTTGCCGACTTCGCTAGAGATTTTTTTCGCTAGCAGCAGTGAAGATAGAGCCTCAGAACCTGAAGTCTTCGACTCTTCTGAAGAAGAAGAATACAAAGACAACAACAAGGATCCATTTGGACATGGGTAAGTGTAAATATTACAGTAATAGTGTAGCCTACTGGCAATGTGTGGGGAATACCGCGAAAATGAACAATAGGTTTATTGATATATATTTTTTATCGATAGTCATGAACTTTTTATTGGGACAAAATAGACTCTCCATTAGCAAACGTTTACTCTGTGTTGACGTTATTTTGGTGTGTAAAAGTGAGATTACATGTGTAGATGATTAAATTAATCATTTATTCGTCCCACAACGGAGACATTTACAGTCACATGTTTTTGCCATCGATTATTTTATCATACTGTTCTGTACAGATGAGACTTTGTCATAGATGTATTTATATGTGTGCCTGTTATTATTTTACCGTCCTGTACAGATGAGACTTTGTAATCAGATGTAGCCTATGTATATGTGTGTCTGTGATTTTATACTGAATGTAAAGTAACTGGAAATACCTGTGTGTGTGTGTGTGTGTGTGTGTGTGTGTGTGTGTGTGTGTGTGTGTGTGTGTGTGTGTGTGTGTGTGTGTGTGTGTGTGTGTGTGTGTGTGTGTGTGTGTGTGTGTGTGTGTGTGTGTGTGTGTGTGTGTGTGTGTGTGTGTGTGTGTGTGTGTGTGAGAGAGAGAGAGAGAGAGAGATCGAGAGAGACTCCTTCTGCAACCTCCCAAACTTTATTTTTATGTGTGCATTGTTATTTGTGCTTGAGCAACATTTTACTTGAACTTTATTTCAATGAAATTAGTTGTAATTATTGTCCTACACAGGCGGCGTTTATCCAGCAGCCACAACATCCATCTGTGCCGGCCCCCAGGTCAAGATCTACTGTGGCTCAAGGGCCTTCACCAGAGCCATCACCACCAAGGACCAGCAGACCAGCATCACTACAGCTGCCTCCATCTGCGGCTGCCATCAGGTCAAGATACACCTCAGCACAAAGGCTCCACCACAGCCATCACCTTCAACCCAGCCAGCAAGGAGGTCTCGTGGAGGTCTCGTATAGCACTTGTACACCCCACCTACACAGCAGCCCATGCACCATCACCCCCACCTACACAGCAGCCAGACCCACTGTCTTGGAAGACAGACAAAGACCTTGACACTGTCTTGACATTTATAATGAATAGTTGGTTGAAAGTTCTGATGTTCAATATTGTAAATAGTGAGATTTTCCAGTTTCTTATATTTATATAAATAGTTGGTTGAAAAAAACATATTTATAATAAATTGTTGGTTGAAAGAAAAAGGTTGAATGCTCAATTTGTATTTGTACACATCACATGAACCTTGGTATGTAATATGAAGTCATTATTCAGTCCTGATGTATCTCAGTCCCTGCTGTGGTGAAAGTAGAGTGATAAACACCTGTTTTACTCTAAATTTGAATTTAATTTTTTTAATTTTAGACATGAATAACACATTTATATACAGTGTAATTCAAATATTTCACTGCTTTTGTGATCCTAGGACTTTGGTAACCAAATCTAAAACACCAAAACAATTCGATCACATGAGTACATAGTGTTTTCACAAGAGTTTTGAAGATTTTCCAAAAATCGGATGTCACATTTTAAGCTTTTGAGCTACTTATCTCATCACACAGTGCTCTAAGGTGAGCAATATGCATATATAGCAAGACCAGAGATTGTCCTGAACATTTTGATATTTAACACATGGGGTGCCATGTTAGAAGAAATACATTTAAAAAGGTGATTTAAGAAAACATCTAAAAATCGAGAAAATACCCTTACCCCCTAATCCCACCAGGAGCGTCTGCGCTGCGTTGCGCTGCGGCTGCGGCGTTTTTAGCGATCGCGGCCACTCTAGTCAATGGGTGCTATTCCACCAGACCCGCTGCGCCGCTGCTCAAAGCGTCCCAGAAGCTCCTCGCCGCAAGCAATTTCTAAAATATAGGATGAATCCTATTTTTGACGCGGCGCAGCGCGGCGCAGGCAGGAAGTGGAACGTTCATCCAACAACTGCGAGGCTGCACACACGACGCTCCGCTTCCGCAACGTTTTGAAACGCGCCTGGTGGGTTATGACGCAGGAGGAGGTCGCAGCGCGCCGCAGCGCAGACGCTTCCGGTGGGATCAGGGGGTTAGACTCCAGAGAGTTAAGAATGGTAAAACTGCGCCCCCTGGGTTGTCATTCCTAAATTATGAATGACAGCTTGTGGAAAGTTTGCTAAACTACTGGTTGCATGGCAACTATGCATCTCGCGAGTTGCGGTAATTGGTTAGTACAATAAAGAAAGGATTTGTTTTGGAATTATTTTGTGTTCCGTTTTTTCTTGGGCGGCCCTCAATCTAATATTGGGTACCTAAATTGGCCCTCACTCATTAAACTTTGAGAACCCCTGCTTTAAACTGATTATACGAATCCAATCTGATTCAATATACACACACTACCACCAGGTGGCAGAAAACACTCTCCTTAGTTCAACCAAACCTCTGCATGGAGGTATCATGCCCTCTCAGAGCCCCTTTGCATCCACATGAGTGTATATATTTTGCCACTTAGTATCAAAGTACATGCTCTTCCTCCGTCAAACAACTGCAGAGTGTTCGTCACAGCGCCTGATTAAAAAGTCACGACGTGTGGGCGTGAGGGGGCGTAAGGAGTGAGGGATGTTCTATTTAAAAACATTCTCGTCAGGCTTAATCTTTTAGATCTTTAATTCTGGCCCAGCCCAGTAGGTGAGCAGCACATCACGATGATAATGCAGATAAACAAAGATAGATCTGACGTAAGCAGCTAGCGCCCAATCACTGTCTCCTTCAGGCCTCCTCCCATCTTTACTAAACACGTTACGGGTTGTTGCATCAGGATGAAACTGAAGTGGATGTGTAATTTTGGACTGGAAAGTTGTAATGTAATATAAAATATTTTCTTTAACTGTTATGATGGGCTGAAATACTGTGCAACTTTATCTAAACTAAAACAATTATTTAGAAACCAAATCCTGAATGGTTATGAGCAGGACCTGAGAAGTGATGCTTGCTATTTCTTGTCGATGTAAAAGTTATTTGTTTTTGGTTGTTTTGTACAAAGAAATGATTTGTTTAAAACAATAAATCAAATATCACGGTTGCTGATGACGATGACCTACACTTTTATTTTCATGAACAATGTACACTAAAGGGGGGTAGGACCAGAAACGTTTTTAAGCTTCTTCTTGCCCCTTTTGAACATGACGGAAACTATTTGAGAATTTATTTTTTTACACCTTGAAAGTTTTTATTTTGCTTCTTTTTGTTATAATTATTGTTTGTTTGTTTTTCTAACATGTTCAATAAATTGACTACTACAAAATAAAAAAATGTATTTAGTGTAACACATAGACAGATTTCCCTTGTGTGCTGTTTGTGTAGAAGGAAATGCAACAGAAGCATGCCGTAACAGATGTTTGCTTTGTCCAGGTGAAGGAGCGGGTCAAAGAGTTTGTGGAGAAAATGCTCCAGAAAATTGGGGCCGAACACTGGCAAGACAGAGGGGTGGAGGAAACAAGCCCACCTGTTCCAGCAGAAACAAGTCCTGTGGAGGGGACGGCAGACGACGGGGTGAGGGGGGTCCCGGTCCACGCTCTGGTGGTCACACACGGGGCCCTCATGTGTGTGGCCCTGCGCTTCTTTGTGGACGAGCTACATTGCTCCGTGCCTCCGGGTTCTAGCAAAGAACATGTGTTCTCATTGAGTCCGAACACAGGTCTGTGTCGGTTCATAATCACTGTGAGAAAGGAGGATCACACGTTCAAACTGTCAGGGATCCGCTGTGTGTTCGTCCACCGAGGGGACCATGTGCAGCAGTAGGAGCTGGAGGTGTTACAGAAAGGAATATGAGGATAAGAGGAAAGTGAGACACACAATGTGGAGAAAGCTCCAGGGACTCAACACAAACCTCAGAAGTGATTCGTCGTTGTTCAATAAAAGCATGTTTTGACAAGTTAAATATCAAAGAAAAAGAGGTCAAGTATTTAGGTGCCGTTTATTTTGAAGGCTGTCTTTATCGATAATTGTTTCCTCCATTCAAGTTATTCGACTTCTGTTTTTGGAGTTAATCACAACATCAGATATTAAGGAGTGATACCAATACCAGTTAAATTCCATGATACGCAATACCAAATTCAATACAAGGATGAAGGAAATCATAACAATAAATCCCATGTTCTGTACTTCAACGTTTTGCATATTTATTTTGTTACGAAGTTGAAAAGATATCCATTTTAAGTTGCTGAAAAAGTGAATCCTTTCAACAAATGTATTTGTTTCTCATAGCAAAAATATAACTGAAAAGAACATGAACTCTTCATAATGTAATTCATGGAACCTTACTTGTTTAACCTGCTGCTAACGTCAACTTGTTTAAAATGTAGCATTATCGATATAAAAAAGAACGCCGGGGGAAGATCTGTTTGTTTGTTTGTCTGTTTGTTTGTTTGTTTGTTTGTTTGTAGCCTTTATTTAACCAGGTGAAAATCCCATTGAGATCAACGATCTCTTTTTCAAGGGAGACCTGCAGCACGTTGGTTACACATAAAAACAACAGAAAACAAAAAGGACATCAATGCAACATAATTACAGGGGTATACATTAGCAACCTATTCACAATGACAGATATCTAATAACATTTCATCTATCCGAGCTCTAAAATGATGCAAGGATGCAATCTCTGTATCTAGAGACACATACTATGAAACCCAGCCTGGAGTGGGGGAGTTTAATAGTTTGAAATCTTTAAAGCCAATACTAATCAGACAAATAACGCCTTGATCAGCTTCAATGCGATTCTTTGAGAACGAATCAGGACAATCCCTATTCTTAAAATCTCAAAAAATCTAAATATAATTTAGAATGCTTAAATAATTATTCAGAAATCCAGTTTAAAATCTACAAGACATGGATCAAATATGAAATGAACACATGTTGCCAGATACAGCAGCATACAACAAAATGCATTTAATGCTGAGTCATGCTTCGAGCACTATGTTCCTGTCTGGCTGTTCATTACTGTAAACGTAGGCAGCTTCTGCTCTAATGAGTCCATGTTGCTATATTTACTCTCCGGAAGCTCACAGATCCTACGTAGGAGCACGGAGCAGAACTGCTACCATGTTGACTTTTTGGAAATGAGTGACTCTGTCATTGTTGGGAACTAACACTTTGGTCAGCAAGGGCAAATGTATAAGACTGCATACATGCCATATTTGTTTTACTGTAGCATGTATGTTCACTCTACTGGTCATCCCACTCTGAAATCATTTATTGACTACTGAACTGGATTGTATGCAAAGCAATGTACGTATTCAATGGCTCTTACTGCCGTGATTACATCATTGAAAATACTTTATTATATCAAATAATGCTCTTAGACTAAAATTGGTTATTACATTTGTATAATTAATAAATGTAGCTTTTACATGTGTCTGTTTGAAAGTTCAGTCTTAGTGGATACTTACCAACATTTAGATATGTTTCCAATAAAACTCCTCATCATACACTGTTCCTCATTAGTTCAACTTCATATCATTTAAATCTTTGGTTTTACATTATTTGTCCTGGTCGAATATTTGCCACTTACATAACTAATGTGCTGTGTGCTTGATCACCATGTGATTGTTGTGGCCTTTCCTTGTGGACTGCAGCAAGCTATTTGTTGTTCTGTTCTGTTTCTGCAAACATCATTTAAAGTGTTCCAGTGAACCTTTGATAAAGCTGTTACTGGTATTTTGTTAGAATGAACTTCAATACAAATGTAAATATTACAAGAAAGCAAAGGCCGCCTGAGTTCTTCTTTTCTTTAAAGGTCTCCTATCATGCAAAATGCACTTTTTTATGTCTTTTACACAGAAATATGTGTCCCTGGTGTGTAAGGGAACTCACAAAGTGTCAGAAAACAAAACGCTCTCTCTTTTCCTCCGTACCCAAATCTCTAAAAACGGGGCTACAACGGAGCTGATCCAGATTTGCGTCCGATTGATATGACATAATATCGGAAATGTGGACCCACGGCCCTATCAGAAACGTTGCTACCGGAAACAATGCGCAACGTGTTTTTGGAATTAGTATGGTCTTTGTTTACATTAGCAAGCATCGCTAACATGTGTAAAAAAGCAGGAAATAAAAAAAGGAACTCAGCTTTTGGTATAACCGGCAAGAGAAAAAGCATTTGAGCTCCATACTGTTTCAGAAATAATCCTCGATGTGGTTTGGAACATGATATGGCTTTTAATCACGGCAGCATTTAGCTGTATCTGCAGGCGCTCACAGTGTGCCTGCGTGCTCCAAAGGGGGCGGGGCCAGCAGCTACTGACCGAGAATCAGCACTTCAGTAACAGGGCTGAAATAGAGGGGTATGAGGCATGGCTAGAATGGGTGATCTGTTTGGTATTTTGAGCAAAACACTTCATAGACATGTCTTTTATATATTTTTATATATCCGAGGCCTATAATATATGCCTAAAAATAGTATAATAGGAGACCTTTAATGTAACAATTTGTTAGAATTGAATTTATTTCATCATACTGTATATAGGTGCATCTGGAAGCAACAACTAAAGAAAGCACTTCCGACACAATCCACAGAAATGTTAACATTTATTCTTTCCACATCAGAACAAAACAATACAACTTGAAATATATAAATAATAAAACAGTAGGCTAAACATGAAGTCATTTTAATAAATAAATACCTTTCATCACTGTGACTATTGGTGTCCGGCACCTGACGTAATTGCATTGTATTCATGAGTGTGTGGCAGATTATTCACGTCTCCAGTTTGACCTGCTCTATTTCTGAAAAAAATGCAGAATTACCTACAGATTACACATTTTTTATATATGCAGAACAAACATTACCACATCTGACCCAAGGTTTAAACTTTAACTGAGGGAAGAGGTCAGCGGGACGTGGGACCAAACTCTGCATGGTCATGTTGAACGTTGCTGTTCAAACAGCACATCGGTACAGCTGCTGTTATGTAACAGGAGCGCATTACAAAGCCTTATAGTACCATTGAAACAAGTCCTGAAAATTCAGATTCAAGGATCTTATCTCTATTTTTAGAAGTTGTGAAATATTGAAATCCCTTTTGTTTGTCTCTGACTGACCCTGCAGGATAAGAAGTAACCCCCTGCAGTCAAGCACAACGTAAGTTTAGAACATAAAGACCTGCAGCCCCTCTTAACTTTTCACACACTGAACACAAGGTCAGTATCTTATTCTTGTTCTGCTCGATCTGCAATATTAGTCTTGACAGGACTGACGGGCCCGTTGGGCTGTAGGACCCTCAGGGGGTCGTCACAGGAAGTGATGGTCTCCTTGGAGACAGCACCAGCCTGGTCCTGGTCCGGCTGCCCCTGATCCACATCCTGGTGATCCGTGGCAGAGTGTGAGGGCTGAGATCTTAGCGGATCAGAGGGGTTCACCCCCTCGCTCCGCCTGTGTCTCTTCACCAGGGGACCCAGGAGCTGCTCCACCAGGCCGGGGGAGGGTCCGGGGTGCTCCTGGTGAGTGCCTCTCAGCTCAGCTGCCTCCAGTCTGAGCAGCCGGCCCCCACTTGTGGAGTAGAACACGTCACGTTGGTTGGACAGATTTAACCAAATGCGCTGGAAGAGACAATCTTCTCTGTCCTTTTGCCTCTGTTTGGTAAAGAAAAAGCAGACACAATGTTTTAATGTTAATGGTGCACTCATTTCCTCTCAAAATAAGTGCATCATTAAAATATATACTCACAGAGTTGTACAGCTCCCCCTTTGAGTCCATACACAGGAACCGCTTTCTTCTCAAATCAAATATTGACACAAAGTTGCTTGTATCTGTCCGCACTGGCAAAATAACTGGAAAAATACAAAAATAAAAAAAAAATGTAAATACTCATTAGTTTTAGATGGGAAAATCTTATTTTGTACTGCGTACTTAGAATATTATTTTGTCATGAACATTTCTAGCTGCTATGAATCCTGTTTGCTTGTTTTGATGACATGGCAAAGTATGCATTGGACAATAAAATGAGCTAAACTTCACAGAGGAATTATTGACTTTACTGTTAAAAAAAGCACTTATTTTCTAAAAATCTATAAAACAACCTGTAACAAGATAAGTATTTAATAGATGTATGCAGACTTACCCAGAAAGTTTCTGTGAATATGTTTTCTTATTGATCCACTCATCCCCAGGAAGAAGCGTCCAGCTGTATCATCCTGTGTTTCTCTGGGGAAGTTGCTCTGCTGACGCTGTATGAGCTGCTCGGGGCCCCGGGGCCTCGGTGAGCAGTCCACCGGTACAGACATACGTACGGCTATCAGGATGAGTGAGAAGAAAGCCAGGTGCATGATCAATGGGGTGGCGTGCTCTCTACTCTGAACTGCACAAATGTTCAGGTTGGTGTGTGGGCAGCTACTGAAGGAGGAGAAAGTCCAACAGGTCTATTTAAACAGAGGGTCGATGAACCGGCTAACTCATTTACGAAATGACTCAAAGCCGTCCTGTTTTTCCATGGTTAAGGGTTGCCTGGATGGAATTCCTGCAGGCTCTAAAAGACCATTTCATCTGTGAGTGTAGGTTTATTACTGTCAACGCCTTAGAAGCCTAATTATTCCTTTGTTCAAATCTAAGAAATCAACCATAAAGACTTCAGAGGATGAGGAGACGGCAGAAGAAGAGGAAGGATGATAGACTGTGATTTATTGACCTGTATCATGTGATCAAGACAGATAGGTAAGAGTGACAAACTTGCTTTTAAAGCTCACCTATCATGCTATATTTGAACAATATATTATAGGGCCATATCTATACAAAACTTGTCTCTGAAGTGTTTTGCTCAAAATACCAAACAGATCACCCATTGTAGCCATGCCTCATACCCCTCTATTTCAGCCCTGTTACTAAAGTGCTGATTCTGGGTCTGGCCCTTTAAATGTACCTGAGCTGCTGTGGCCACGCCCCTTTGGAGCGTGCAGGCAAGCTGTGAGCTCTGTGAAGAGAAGAGAGAGATTTCTACTGGCACAAAATTAGCTAAATGCTGCCGTGATTAAATGCCATATTTTGTTCCAAACCACATCAAGGATTATTCCTGAAACAGTATGGAGCTCAAATGCTTTTTCTCTCCCGGGTTTAGCACAAGGTGAGTACCTTTTTATATCCTGCTTCTTTACTCATACTCTCTCCAGTACAGGTTAGCTCTGAGTGTTAGCGATGCTTGCTAATGTAAACACAGACCATATTACTTCCAAAACACGTCGCGCATTGTTTCTGATAGCAACGTTTCTGATAGGGCCGTGGGTGAAAAGCCAGCCCACATTTCCGATATGACGTTAAATCCGCAGCAAATCTGGATCAGCTCCGTTGAACCCCCGTTTTTAGAGATTTGGGTACGGAGGAAAAGAGAGAGGGTTTTATTTTTCTGATACTTTGTGAGTCTCCTTACACACCAGGGACACATATTTGTGTATAAAAGACATCAAAAAGTGCATTTTGCATAATAGGGGACCATTAAAGCTAAGGTGTGAATGGCAGATGCTAAATGAGTAGTTATGTTGTGTCACACTCCTGCATCATGAAGAGTGACTCATAGCTTATTAATTATCTGTACACACTTCCCACGTCTCTCACTTCCGTTCCCCCAGAGGTGGAAGAAGTACTCAGATGATTCACTTATGTAGCAATACTACAGTGTAAAAAATACTCAGTTATATGTAAAAGTAGAAAAAGTACTCATTATGCCGAATGGCCAATTCAAGAACCATACATTTAAAATGATTGTTTTATAATTATTGAGGCATTCATGTGTTCATACCTTGGTTTTTTACATATACTAGCTTAACATGTAATAATACATGATATTGTACTAGTTGATTTATATTTTGTATGAATAAACTAAATCTGTAAAATATATGTAGTCGAGTAAAAAGTACAACATTTTCCCAAAAATGTAGGGTAGATACTCAAAAATGACTCAAGTAAAGTACAAGAAATACATTTTTTACTAAAGTGCGGTACTTAATTGTACTAAGTTACAATTCACCACTGCATTCACCGCAGCACATTTGAGATATTTTGTTGCTATTTTTACTGTACTAGAAAATGTTTTTTGACATTCCAGAAAGGTGGATTTTTAGAGCTTAGAAATAACCTTATGAGCAGGAAACATGTGATAGATGACTATATTTTAAGGCTGTAAACATGTAAATGCATCACCACCTGTATATGGTGAGCAGAGACATTCTACACCCTGGTCCCTGGAAGAGAATGACTCCTCATGGAGAGTGATATATTGCTTGCTGATGGAGAAAAAACACTAACAGCAATACTGAGTATACCACTTTATTTCCAGGTATGTTATTTTTAATAATGTCTTGAAGCTTTCCTGGAAAGAACTACGTAACTGAGAACTAAAAATAGGTGTAATAAAGACGAAGGTCTGAGTTGTTTTTAGTTTGCTGTGCTGACTTGGAAAAGCAAGTTTATCTTCAGAGGAATTTCCTTGGAAGAGCTGCTTTATTTAAACCGGGTGAATATATATACATATTTATTTTGTATATGTTGTCTTTTATGGTTGCTTATAGAAAAAGTTTGACCTTTTAGCACATCCGGCTGACCTTAAGTGCCCTTACTAAAAGACGGTACATTAATCTAATTTAGTATTTAATTCATTTGAATGAAATAGCAGTGTACCAAATGAACACAACTTCTATTTACCTAGAATTAGAGACAAAATATGACGTCACGTCCAGGAAAGTTGCTATGAAATTACGAGTAATGTATTAAGAATAGAAAAATATATAAAATAAAGTATTAGTGCAAAATGTGATCTCATTTCTGTTTAGGTTAATTATTATCTGAATTTTCTCTCAGACTCCTCAGAAAGTTGCCCTTCAAATATGCATTAACACACGTTTCGGTGTGATTCTCATTGTAAGCATACAGCTCTGAAAAAGATTAAGAGCCCACTCCACATTATTCTTAAATATCAATCTCTACATGTATGGCAGCCGTTCCATTCCAGTGTCTGTTGAATTCCAACACAGAGAAATATTGTCAGTAGTTTATAGAATACAATTTAAATGTTTTTAATTTTACTCAAACATATACCTATAAATAGTCAAACCAGAGAAACTGATAATCTTGCAATGGTCTCTTGTTTTTTTCAAAAGCTGTATATATAGATATATTTGTATTCCTAATACCTTAAACATTTAATCAAATAACCGTTGCACATTCCTTCTTAGCTCTTCTATTTTTAAAGTTACAGGGTACATATTTGTTTCTGTTTGTCTTTGCACAAAACCAATTCCATGTATGTGAAAAGCAACTTGGAAACAAACCAGATTCTTTACCAGAAGAAGGCGTCACATATACTGATGGTAATTAACTGTACGTGACTTTGGTTTGAGGTCAAACGTTTAACAAGTGAACAAGAAGCATGACTTAGCACAAGGGCAACTTTAAAGCATTCGATCACAAAACAGCTTTTAAAAAACGTCTTTTATTATCATCTCAGGAATACAGTCGACTGCTGTGCACAGCACATACGTACAAAAATAAAAGGAAAACCATTTGTAATATAGTTTTTTTACTTACTCATCATCATCTTTTTTTCAGAAACAAATGATTGGAGAAGTCTGTTGTTTCAAACTAATTTACAATCATTTCAATAATCGGAACTAAGGCAGAAGGTGAGGTATATGTTAAAAAAGAGGAGGGGGACTCAGAGGAAGCACTCTCCCCTCAGTGCAGGAATAGAAAACTGAGAGAGAAACACAAAGGCTGCCGGCACACAGGGTCACGCACACACACACACACACACACACACACACACCAATCTGATCCCAGATCCTCCCACAGACCTCTAGTTCCCTGCGAACCAACACATTTTAAAACTAGCCGAACAGGTATGATTAGCACAATGGCAAAATCAAGACACTGAATCCTAAATAAAAGGGGGGGGGACATATACCTAGTCCATTCAGAACTCTATGTGCATAATGTGGAATCAAGGAAGTAAGGGTTAATGTTGAAAGGTGACATACCATTAACTACCTTCTCTCAGTTACCGCTCTATCGTACAACCTTTTCTGCCTCAAAACAGCTTCATGCTAAAGTTGTAGGACTTCTAACAGAGTCATATTTCTCAAGCTTTCAAAATCTGACACCAAGCTGAGTAGCTTTCGGTGTAAACAGCTTAGAGGGGCCATTCTTACTTTGCAATACCCATTCAACTCATCGTTTGTTGTGCTAGCAGTGTTCTCTGAAAAATACAGCACTAAATCAGAAATGTCATACAGTCATAAACACAATGTTGTCAAAAACAGCACTTTTGATCTTGCATGTCTGCTTGTTTAGATGAAAGAGTATGAAGGGAAACTACGGAAGCCAGGAACCTTTAGTTGTATGTGAAACAGGTGGGGAGACATTTCCCAGGTGAACATAAACGGTTTTGTCAGGATAATTTGTAGTGTTGTAATGCACGGCTCCTAGTGTTCTATCATGTTTTCTTCCTGCTGATTTTAGATCGCCCAATTAATGCGGATTGTATGTACTCTGTGTTCAGAATTTAGGGACAAATGTAAAGTGAAGTGGAAGAAAACATTCATGTTTTTAGTCCTAGGACATAAATGTAGTGTTGCACTTCGGCTTCATGTGGCCTAAATAGGTACTACAACAACAAACGCTTTTTCACCTGTCATAAACACAGGACAATATATTTTTTAGATCAGGCTAATACAATTGATCACCAAAATGTATTTTTCCACTTGCCAGTCAGGGATTAGAAATATAATCCGCCCTTGCTCAGTAAGTGGCACCATAAACAAAAACACATTTTTTTAAATGCACCTTTTGTATACTCTGACAAATCAGCCACAAACACTCCTTCAGCCAAATCCTCACTGCCACAAAATTAGTCCATAAAAAGCTACAAGTGATCATTCGCTGATCAAAGTGCACTTTTATGCACAGTATATAACAAGAAAAACTGACCAATTATCAGTGGTGTAATATTCAATAACATTAAACCTGACAGCCCGGGAGTGTCAAGCTGCTCTCTAGATCACAGTATTCAGTCCATCAAACAACCTGTTCACCTCAAGAGTCCCTTTCCTGGAAGCATTCGATTGTTTTTTTAAGTGATCATTTTGCTACATAACTACCAGCTCAAACCAGTCAGTGCTTTCTTCTGAGAGAAATCCGCTAATAGCCTACGTTATGCCTTTTTCCTCTATTTCTCGTCTGTATCCTCTACTGTGAGGAGAGTACAGTACATCAGCGCGCAGTCAGACAATGCCCTGTTATTCCTGACTCAAGGTAAATTGATCTGATACCATCTCTACTGTCGCTTTGGCAGAAACAGAACATGACAGGAGCGGGCTCAGTATGCACACGCACACACACACCTGCTTACAAACACACTTCTTCTGGAAAGATACCGCACGTTTGTCTCTGCTACTCGACACAAGCTGGAGCTTAAAGGGCACATGAACTGTCCTACTCACAGACATTTAGTCAGTGCGTTACAGTAATGTTAGAAAGGGCACAAGGTCAAATATGACAACATACAGTATATCTATAACAGCCTGGCTACTTTCCCTTTACCATATTTCACAAACTGGCCTTGACTGGTGGTTTGCTACGTACAGAATATTGCAAGTCAAGTACCACAATGTAACAACTGAATTCAAAATCATAGAAACAAAATCAAGCTCTATCATGCCATATTTGACATTAAAAAGACTCTGCTCAGGAGTATAAAGGAGTACGAGAAAGGTGCAGAATCATTCACATCTGCATTGCACATTACAAGACAAACATGTATGCCTTGATCAATAAATAACACAACAGGTGCAGAGCCCCGGAAAACAAAAAAAGTGGTTTAACATCGTCCAGAAAACATGCATACATCAGTTATGAAAAGAAAAGAAAGCCCATATATTTGACCTTGGTATATAAATGGCTGAGATGAATAGGAGGAGAACCCACTGCGCTGACCCTCCAGTGTGAGGTCGACGCGCAAGGGGCCCGCTCCTCTGATGCTCAGGTATTTTACCCCGCATTATTCACATCCTTGCCGAGTTAAACAAACAACCAGTGCCACATGCAGAGTTCCTTATAAGTCCTCTGTACATCATTGCTATCTTCAACTTTGCTTGCTCTTTGCCCTTTTCACCCCGGTCTCCACAATGGAAAACTACATTATCTGAAAGAGGAGTGCAAGCACTTCAAGTATGGTATGCTGCATACACACAGTCCGAATGAACATTGCAAACAAAAACCCTTGTTTACTGCTTTTTGCAACATTGCTCATAATTATAAGAAGCTTAACTGTGGCTATGGAGGCCCTGAGAGAAATTATTTAAATATGATTAAAAAAGGTTTGCAAGGATAATCATTTTACTTTCCTTAAATTAAAAGAATAACTATAATAATGTCCTGGTTTTGGAAAGTTACACATTTTCTCAAGTGTTTGTTGTAGTTATACTGATTTTGGCAACAAGAGGCTGAAGTGTAATACTAGCCCATTTCCTTTAAACGACTAAACGTATTCCTCCACTCTAAACACAAGGTACATATTACTGTGTGTCTTCAGGCTAAATGTATTATGATTATATCAATATATGTATAAATCGTGTTTCAACCATAACTAACCAGGAAAAAATTCTCCTGACAAAAAAGAAACATTTATTCAACAGCAGAACTGGTTTTTACCTAACTAAAAATGTATAAGCAACTTGAAGAGATTATCCTGGGCAGCACATAGATCAGATTTAAAAATATCTGCAGATTTGTTTTCCTCACTTGCCTCTCAGGGCTTCCATATATGTCTTGCATTTACAAAATATATGCATGACAATGTATACGTAGCTTTAAAATCTTGGATCCAAAAGCGCAGTCAACATCTTTGAAAAGTCAGACAGACCATCACGGTCATGAACTGTGAAGCAGTTTCCTACACAACTTCAAATGAATGCAGCAAACCATTATATTTACAGTGAACTGACAACTCAATCACCTCCTGTGTAACTTCACTTGTTTCTGCATAAATGTGCCAAATATACTCAAACCAGTGTGAAATCCTCCGCTCCCACTGTCACTTTGCTATCAGGTCAACATTGCAAAAAGAGAAACCTTATAAATTGTCAAAGTACCAAGGCTATACACCAGATGCACCATATTTGACCAACTCAGTTTGAACTGGAGGGAAGTACACAGCAGACAGAAACAGAGGACAATCTTTCTCTATAGTGACAGGTCGATGATATTTTGTTACACAGACGCTCGCTTGAGCTGCCCTTTTCAAGTTGAGCAGCTCTCCATCTGTGTAATTCCTCACACATACTTGAAATAAAAGCATGCCCACATACTGTATATACCACACACTCATTGTAAAAGTAAAACCGGGGATTGTCAAAGCTCCCTTGGACATGATGGGGGGGGGGGGGGATGCTGACTCTAAATCTAGCTTTCCATAATAACAAGAGGCTCCACTGGGTTCTGTGCAGTATAGAGTCTCAATGACTTAATTGATCTAATTATGGAAAGAAAATAAGTGGAGAAACCTCTGGCCCTTCAGGAATTGGGCTAAAGCCTCCCGGTGGTGTCTGAGGGAGAGATGACTTGCGTTTCATTCCTATTTCTGACTTGAGCACCGCGTTTCTTGCATGCAAGGGTAAGGGGCCGCAAGTAGGAATTCAAGGCACCACCACCACCTCATGACAAAGCAAAGAAAAAACACCGCCATATTTGCAAACGCTGTAGTTGCCCTGACCGTGAAGGAGACAATTGAACAAAGAGGAAGGGAAGTGCTCAAGTCTTTGATGGATGACAACAGAAACATATTCAGTAAACAGGCATTCTTCTCTGTCGAAATTTCATGCACACATTTCTCTTTTTCTTCTTGCTCTTCTTCTCAGGATATAGTGCTTTGAGGTAATAACGTATCCATTTCATTTCCAAAAGGATGAACTGTCATCTGCGGACAGGCCAAGGACTCAACCAATTCCAGCAAGCACCCATATAAACTGGGGATGAATGACGCCTCTCCATCCACTCCATAATCACAAAATTATGAAAATCATAAAAGCAGCAAAGAATGGCATTTCCATAATTTCTAATACAAAGGAAGCTACCCAAATATACATATAAAGTTTGAATAAATACTATCAGATATAGTGGTATTTCTTTCTTTTACAGTCTGTGTTGTCTTTTGTGTTTGTACGTACGTATATGGTATTTATGTTACCTGGGAAATATTCCACATGTGCAAAAGAGTTTGTTATTGCCAGTTTTTGCTCATCATATCCGGGGTAGGAAGTGCGTTACAGTCATGGCAGTGGTGGCCTTGTGGCCCCTCTTCACGCGGCCATGCTTGCTGAGTGCTATGTAGGAGCCTCTGTAAACCAGAGACTCGTAGGCGTTGTAGTTGTTGGCGAGCATGCTCTCCTTGAACTGGCACTCGTCATGGAAGACTTTCTGGAGAGGACAAAGAGACAGACAGTCGGAATTTGAATGAACTGCTTAAAGAAAAATAGACAGTTTGTAGTTTAAAGATATGATGACAAATAGTTCAAAGGTTCTCTAAAAAATAGTGTGCAATGCATACAAATATATATATACACATTTAGATTACACAGAGCAACATAGACAATAAAGAGTCATCTTTATGCAATGTCCCAGTAGCACAAAGCATTCTTATTAGATGTGTTCTAATACATCTGCTGATATTTAGCACATGAATCGCTAACACTTCATCACTCATAAACAGATAATAGACTCACATTGTGTCTGCCAAATTTCTATCAAATGTTAGTCTGAGGAAAACTAAACCTTTTTTTTGTTAGAAAAAAAGATTGCCACCACTCTCTTGTTTGTACTACATGTAGCTAAAACCAGGATATGATTAGCTTAGCATCAAGACTGGAAACAGCTAGCATGGCCCAGTTTAAAGGGAACTTAATCTGTCATACCAACACGTTTTAAGATCACCAGTTTACAATCTTATGTCCGCACATAACCACATATTACTACAATGCCTGTTTAACGCATAACTGGGGCTGATAGATCCATGTTTTTAACATTTACAGACCCAAAGAGATGAGTGTTGCCCTATGATTCTAGCTGTTATGCTAAACTAAGCTAATGGTTTTCCACAGCTTTTAATTTGACAGACAGATAGTGGGGTATCAATATAATCACACTAATCTAAATACACTAATTTGCCACTGAGAACAATATGACGTTCCTGCCACAGTGCTGACAGTGCATGTCTTGTACAGTGTGCAGCAAACACTCCCCATCAGAGCCATGTGGCCTAATTCAATCTCTTATCAGATCCTAAGCCAACTCACAAGCTAACGCTTCATCACTCACGAGGAGATAACCGGCTCACATTGTGTCTGTCAAATATGTTGGCCACAGCGAGCAAAGCAGCGGCTATGTGTCAGCAGGGCTCTACTAAACACAATGTTTCCCCCCCATGTACAGGAACATTTGTATATTAATAACCGTCACTGCTCCAGAAGCAAACCAACTACATCTTCCACCGCGTACAAATGAGTAATGCTGACTTAAAAGATTTGCAATATAATTCAATGAAGTGTGTTTGATAGAGTTAAAGAGTTAAGACGTTATGGTGCAAAATGCCAGCAGAATTTCATATTTAAAAACATCCATACTCAACATTAGGATCGAGGGACTCACATTTACACACAGATAATGAAATAATAATAATAAAAATGATCACATAACTTAAGAGGTTGATTTCTGTAGCTATTCCTAAATAAATTGTTTTAAATCTGTGTAATATTAACAGTATATATCCTCATTGGTGCTCTTACACCTTTTAGGAAACCTGTAAACTGTCAGAGCTCCATCACTGTTGTAAAGCTAAAGTGTATCCATGTTTTAAATCGAGGTGTTCTTTGAGGATGACAATAGAACGAGTACATTTGCAGTTTGCTGAGAATGGCACACAATCTTAAGGATATGAGGAGATAAAGTTTATTAAAAAATGTTCACTAAATAAAAGGCATTCACTTGAATTTAAAAGGCCTGTTTCAGATTACTTGGAGGCTGGAGAAGGAGCCGTTTGTAAATTGAGCCTTTCACTGATGTGTGTTTGTGTGCACTGCACTTCAAAATAAACGCTTTGCCGTTAAAATCGATCTCCAGCTCTGCTGACAGGTTTCATTGCGTCAGGGGGGTTTCCCTCCCCCTCTTACACACATACGCATCTGTTAACCTCATCATTATTTACCCATAGGCCACCAGGCCCTAGCATACTTGCTTGAAATAGAGCTTTATAAATTCCTGATGATATTAAAATATAGGGGATTTCGCAACACATAATGAACAGCAGAGAGGGCAGCATCCCAAATAAAAGAGCTTCAAGTGCGTCCTATTTCCAGGCTCCCAATAACCAACATTACTGGACAATAAATGAAATACTGTGCATACTACCGTTCCGTATAACCTCCCACGGCTGTTCATTGCGACAAACAGCTTACTCTTCACCCCACACAGGCTCACCACTCCTCTGTCCACGGTGGAGATCTCTATTAAACCTGATGCAAGACAAAGAATAATGACATTAGAGTGAAAATAAAATAAAATACTCACCGACCGTGTTGATTTATCATGGTGACTGTAGCATTGTGTTGTCTCTCTGCGTCTATGGGTGTAACCTTGCAGTTTGCTGCGCATGCATGCCGAGCCTTTGTTCTGCATCTTTCACCGCATCTTACATTTGCACCCAGGCGCGCGGCAATTAAGCGCATTGTGGTTATTGCAATAATCGCAGTAATTGCATTGACGTGCACGGCTATTGGTCTCTGGACCGCCCTCACAGGGCTGCGTAAAAATAAGTTGTGTCTAAAAGCGTCCATACATTCATGTCATGGTTGAGCTTGGGGGAGAGGGGGAGGAAAGGGAGTGCTCAGCACTGATGGATATACTTATTTCTAATAGATTTGTATTTCCCTCGGAAGACATTCATTCTCCATCTCCATCAGAGTCGGATGACATATGATCATGCACATTAATAGAGGGGATACACTAGACTGCTCATCATAGATCCATGCTTATTGACTCTTTCCTAATTGCATTACATTGGGGGAGGTTTAACTCACTGTACTGGTTTTCATTATGTACACCGTTTATCCTGCCGTCGGGGAGGACCTGAAGGTGAAACCCGATGCCCACGTTGCAGTAGAGCCTCCGCACTCTTTTGATGCCCAGCAGATAGTCAGTCTCCCAGTTCAGCTCCGGTTTCTCCCCGGAGATCCCCAGTACAGAGCGGGAGAAGAGGGTCTCCCATCGTTTCTCCAATAAAGTTGCATTTGTCCTGCTGCTCGGTAAAGGGTACGCTGACACGATCCCCAGCAGAAAGCCCAGAAGAACCACCGCGGTCAGCGTCCAGTGCGGCGTGCCGGCCTCGCAGGACATACTGACGAGGAGCCTTTGCGCAACGGCCATCCGGTTTACCTTCGGGCCACGTGGTCGAAATTAATGACCCTAAAAATACCGCTCTTCTTGTTTTGCTTCCTTCGGCATGCTGGCTGAGGGTTATTTTTGGAGCGCGGATCAGGGCTTTGGGCATGAAACGCAAGCCCCGGTGCAGAGGAGGAGAGGAGACGGGAGAGTGCGCGGCAGAGCTGGAGGTGATGGTGATGGTGATGGTGAGCTTGGTGCCGGTGATTACCATGTTTTGCAGCTCCTCCGCGCCTCTCTCTCTCTCTCTCACACACACACACACACTCTCTCTCTCTTCCCCCCCTCTCGGTAAGACTTCGGAATAAATCCTCTACCTCTCACCAAAAACCCTGTTTCAACATTGCCAGGGCGAACGCATCCCTGGATGACATCATGCAGACCGCTGGGACAATGCAAGGGTAGAGAAGGTGCTGACAGCAGGAAATATACCAAGTGTGTGTGGAGAGTTGGGGGGGGAATAGTCTAACTGTCAAAGCTGGACTGGAAGGGGAGAAAGCTTATTGGTGACGTTCAGTGGCCGTGGGCCGCGATGGGGCAGCTCCCAAATTGGGTCGGTGGTCATATGTCTGTCAGGCCGCTTCCTTATTTAGAAGGAAGGTGTAAAAACAGGCCTACTCGTCACCGGAGAGCAATGACAGGGCTCTTGTGGTCCCACTTCTTCAGCTGCGACGTTCGAGAACTTCCCCCTCAGTAAATGTGGGGTTTTCTGGGCATACAAAAGAGATTATCAGAAGGGTGCCCCCCCCGATCCGCAAAGATCAGGGTTCAAGGCCTCAGTGTGGGTCAGCACCCGCCTTGCTGACGTGCCCTTGAGCAAGACTCCCCCCTCAGCTCTATATAGCAAGGTTGGGTAACGGAGGCCCGGGCTGGCATTTTAATAAAGTATCATATTTTTATAGTCCACCATAACCGGTGCATTTCCCATAGTGCATTCGTGAGAACTACAAGGAACAAACTGGAGAGGCCCGTCATGAAATGGCTCACATTGTCAGGATGCCATTCCCTGCAACATGAAAGCCTATCGTCTTTTCCATGTAATAGATAATGCCACCAGCAGCATGCCCATGCGTCAGTGAGGTCAGTGCAGTTGCGCACCAGCAGGCTCTTCTGCACACATCAGTTCCCCGAGACTACCAAAGGAGGGCGCCATTTACAAGTTCATTGGCTCTAGTTCTGTGTACAGCCTTTACTTTGTGTCTGTAGGGTCTGTTCACCAAAATACATAGGGATTTTTGGACATTTAAAACTCTAAAAATGAAGATTATAATCAAGAATGCACATCATTACCATCATTTGATATAAACAGACAACATTATTATCAAGTTCAAAAACGGTATGCATTAATAATGAACAATAATCCAAATGAATATTATTATTTTTAATATTGAGAAGGACAATGTTTGATAAAATTACTCAAGGACAACATCTCATTAACAATGCAGTTCATTTATTTTGTATAAAATCTATTTGGTAACTGTAATACACAATCTGCTGAAAATATCGTTAAAATGTAATACAACTTTGTGTTATGGCTGAATGCATTTATGAACACACATGTGACTGAAATGGTATGACAATAGTTGTATTATAAAAACCTGATCAATCACATCAAAACACAATGACTTCTGGCCTTAACATAGTCACACCATTGGCACTTTCTTTATATGAAATTAAACCGTTTGGTTGAGAGTAGAGACAGAAAACAGCTCCACCCATAAAGATAAATGTAGTGTTTTTGTTATGTTGAACAATAATACAGATCTCAGTTAAGAAGAAAGAAGTGGTTATAAAGACCTAGATAAAGCAGTATTGATCAAAATGATGGTTTCTTATTTGCACCAACAAAAAAAAAGATGCAACGTTTCAGTTGTGTGTCAGGAATAAGGTTCTCAGCCATTCAGGTTTTCATGTGAATAACAACCACAGGGGGACATGTCTGACAAGTTCTGCAATATGATGGTGAAGTAATCAAAGCAACAAGATCAAATGTGTAATGATAAAATAAATTATAGTTTGATGATGCTTCTATACCACATCTATACAAATCATTTATCTTTTTCACAGAAACCGTTTTCGCCCCTGCACCTCAGAAAGATGCCAAAGAGGCCAATAGTTTAATATGCGCTATTTTTTATTAAAAGCATAATAAATAAATACATATGTACAAAAAAAATGTTTGAAAAATGTACAGGCACTTGTAAAACAACCTTTTTTCTGACACTTCAGCTTCTGGATTCAATATACAGTGCTTTCTCTTGCATCATTCTCAGTAACCAAATATTGCTATTTACTGCGTTATTTTCATTGTTTTTGGTCTTTAAGGAATGGTTGCTATAAAGTGAGCTTCCATCAGAAATCCCCCTACATGTTTACATACAGCACTATGTAACAAGTCCATCCGGATGTCCTAGATTGTCATTTGAGAAAACAGTAAAACATAAAGGTTTAAGCAGCAGGGAAAGCGTATTTTCAGTGGCATGAAGACAGGATGGGATACTAACAAACATGTACTAACCTGAGACGACTGTCCTGATCAGAAGCATAGTTGGACAGGATGAGCAGCCCGCTAGACTAGATGATTTGTTTATTATCTAGACAGAGGACGTTTAATGCAGTGTTTCCAGTTCCAGTAAACAGCTTCTTTCTAAAAAAACGCCAGTCGATAACCTCACCTCAACAGGTTGCATAACAAAATTCCCATAGGGATATACAGTAAGTTTGTATACAAAGTATTTACAGTGAAACTGTTTATTATTTAGTAGATGACACTAGATAGTGGGGACATCAGATTACAGCTGCATTTTTTTAAAGGTATGCATACAAGTCATGTAATGGGGAATACTATGCAGCCTGTAAAAGTGTTTTATGACGTACTCGAGGAGCTTTGTCAAGTCCCAGAGAAAAACCCTGATCTTAAATTACATTGAAAAGATAAAAAGGAAAGCTGCAAATTAAAGTGAGGGCATGGAGTTTAAAGATGATGGCACTTAGGTAGGGAAGGTATAAAAAAGATTATTCAGCAGGGCTCCAAACTCACTTCTTGATACCCTTTTGGCACAACATGGTATTTATCAATGAGATTAACCAAATCAGACGGACTGGCTAAAGTGCCAGAGTGTTTGTGGTGCATGCAATGGCTTGCAGCAGAAAAATTGAAAAATACCTAACATTTGAAGAAACATAGCCTACATGTTCATGCATCATGTAACCAGCGAGTACTGTACACGTCCTGCCCTCACTCCAGCAGCGACACCTTGAACGTATATACAGTCAGAAGCCCTGTATATAGCTGTATTAAGGGAAATGTAGGCAATAATTAATCATTGGAGTACCCCCGTTGTTTTCCATCCTTGATAGACAAATGCAAGCAAACAGTGGTAAATGTGATATGAGACAAACAGGTTGCTCTTTTAAAAAAAAAAAAATGGTGGATAGTTCAGGATCAGAACAATAAAAAAAACACCAGAAGTATCTGAGGTTGAGATCAACAGTAAATCTATTTGTGGTACCTGAGGAAAAAGACGATTAGTCAGAAACTCTTTTAGAAAGACTTCTTTAGAATTAATTTGTGTCCATAGAGAACCACACCTGACCTGAGCACACAGTTGGTGTTGACTCTCCAGGTAGCAGGTAACAACACCTGCTCTAACACGGAACTGCACTTCATTGGCAGATAAAAAGTCTATTGTAACCACTCTTTTATAACCTGACACACACTTCCCGAACGCAGAGCTTATTTTCATAAAAGCAAACACTTTTCAAGGCGTTCTGGAATCAGTAGTGCATTGTTGAGTTCCCGCCCATGGAACCTGAATGATTGATATATTATGATTCCATTGCTCCCACGTTTTACCTCCAAGTCTCAGCTTTTAAGGTCCTTTTGGTCAAAGGTGATTTGACTGCCCAAATAGATGGCGATGGCACCGAAAATGGCGGAGCAGGCGATGTAGGCAGTGACGGACTGCGCAAACTGAACGATCATGCCCATGAAGAGGGTGGGGAAAACCTGAGAGAGGAGGAAGGTGCTGTCTAAGATGGCAAAGTCCAAACCCACGCCACGTTTCTCAAACCCCGACTCCACCTCCTCCTGTTCCGTGCCACCGGGGCTGTGAGACGAGCCGTTCTGCTTCAGGGGACCCGGGTAGTACTCATAACTGTCCTTGTTGAACAAAGGGAGCTCGTCTTCCACAGGAGGCGAATAGTCCCGCTTGGGTGGAATACCATTTATATGCACGCTTTTGGTTTTCCTTTTTGGCATATAGATCTGAAATGAGATAAGAAAGGTGTCAAGTCGCCAAAATATACAGATTAAGGGCCTAGAAAAATACATGTGGACACATTCTCCATAGTTAAGACATCTTTACGTACCTCTTTCTCCTTGTGGTAGTGGCAGGTGAGCGTGTAGGGCAGAGTCTGCAGTGTGGCGTACGCATATCCAGTGAGGGAAGCCATTACAGTGACCAAGACCACACTTTTGGACAGGCAGATGACCAAAGCAGAGAAGGTGAAGGTCACCATGCTGCTCATGTAGACCCACCGAGAGCCAAAGTGTCGAACCAAGCGACTCATGACCAGGGAGAAGAAGGTTGAGGTAGCACACTGCAGGAACAGGCCCAGGCTGCCCATACGGATACCTGGAAGAATACAATGGAAGTTGTGTTTACATTAAGTCGTCAGTACAGATGATCTTGGATGATGTGAATACCTAAATAAACACATTTAGTCAGTTACAGTTGACCTTAACATGTATCAGTGATTTTACTCTTGTGATGTGTCTTAATGGCAATCTCATTCCAACCCATAGTAGCAATGGGAAACTTGAGAAAAACCAACAGTCACTACCACTAAAGGTAAACACAATGCTCAAACAATAATATTACAACTGCTTTTCATAAGAAACTCACCTAATGTGTTTTTTAACCAGTCCAGAACAATCACACAAGCTTTTGCAGCCTCTATTTGACCTCTGCCACTACACTTGATGTGAAAATGAGCATTTACATCTTCAGACAGAATCACAGAAAGCTAGTTTTCAGTCATGACAACATTTTTATACATTTTAACCTTAAGGCTTGGAAAATTGTTCCATCTTTCCCGTTTATCCACACATATGCTTCATCCCTGAATACAAGGTCTTTTTTCATTAAAGTAATAATCTATGGAAGAGGGAGTGACGACATGTGTGGCTTTTATTTATTTCTGCGTGCTATCAGCCTGATCTCCCGGCTCTCAGAACAGTGAGGGTCAGGAGTTCAGCAGCGGAGCAGAGAATCCCTTCCGTGAAAGGAGTACCTGGATCATATTACTCCTGGAAAGCAAAGCTGCTGAGCCCACTTTACAAACACTACAGAAGCTAATGAGCACCGAAATGCAACCCTACGAGATACGGGGCAGAGCTACAATGCTACTGAATCAGTGCAAAGGGAAACTGCTGCATTATGGGTTAAAGCTTAACTACTTTGTATCCCAGTAGGAACATGATCACAACAAGAAAAGCAGCTACTGTTAAAACAACAAGCAACTACAGACAAAGCAGAATACTTTGAGCAACATCTGCAGGGTGTAAGATGTGGTTAAATAACATCTGCTGTGTTTCAGATTAAACAACCGCAGCTCAGTCTCAGACAGGCCTCAGAATTGTGTGCTTTGGCCGTCTACCTGACTTGAATGAACATGCTCTTTGTGTGCCGATTCCTTGACATTCATTCTTTGCGAGTGTGACATTCCTCGTGGTCCAGCAGGCACAGGGCGGAGAGACAGAGGGAAAGTAAAAGGTAAACAAAGTAGGGAGGGAGGGAGAAGAAAAGAATGTGGATGGAGGGATGAAAATGTGAAATGAAAGAGGGAGAATGGTGTGAGAGAGAAAGCGAGGATTAGGGGAGGAGAAAACAGGTGGAGGGCAGTAGGAAAGTTACCATTTAAATCATAAAGGAATGAGGGATGATGGAAAAGGAAACAAAGGGCAAGACAAATGGTGGAAGAGAAGAAGTTTGGCTGAACAATAAACTACACTTGACTCCGACATGACTCACTGTGTTAATAAATATCATGGACAATAGTTCTAACTCATCAATTAACATCGGCGAAACCTTTCCCCTTTTACGGTTCTTTCTCAAATTGTCTGTTAAAATCTACCAAAGAAAGAAGTCTTCCTCTTACACCACTTACAGCAGATTTGGTTGGGTCTATCTAAAAAGTTATAAGTAGGTAGAAACATAGGCACAGCATTTGCATAGCTTTACACTTTAGCCATTCAACTGTCTCGCAGGATTTGTTAATCAAGATTAAAGAGCAGGAACAGGAAAAGCTGTATTTTTGTTGGTGCTATTTATAAGTGCCAGGGTAAGAAGTTATACCTGAAACTCCTTGGAATGACAATGCGATAAACATACTTGTCCAAAGGCATACCTACACAAAATGTTCACCATCTCATTTAAAGTGTCCTGACAAAGAATCTATGGCAACTTCTTCTCTGCTGTCTGACACTTTGACAGGAGCTTAAATGAGGGCAGCAGCAGCAGCAGCAGGAACACAGGCTCCGTCATCCACCGGTGCCCGAGGAATGTGAGAGCATCCTGCCCAGCTGGGACAGCTCAGCCAGGACCCCGAGCCACTTTATGGTGGAGGAGGTGAAGACATGTTGACCAAGGAAGGACATGTCTCACTAGCTCAATGTGAGTTTGTTTCATTCTATGTTGTTACGATGAGGCAAATGAGAAAAAGACTTTGATCAAAAATGTTTTCTGTACTATGTTACCAGTTATGTACCAGGTTAAAAAAAGGCTTTGTAACATTTTGTATCTCAGTTCCTTAAATAAATGGATTTTGAGTAACATGCCGGGAAATATAGGATGCCAGGGTTCATTTGTTTGTTGTTGTAATACTCATTTCAGCCACAAGAGGCTGAGAAGCACCCCTTCCTCGTGTAATGAGTTTTCATTTCTTCAATTGGAACAAAAGGGACATAAAAATTGACAAAAGGAAAGAAACCCAGAAAAAGATGTTAAAGATAAAAATCTTGGTCGAAGAAATGAAGCTAACATAACACATTATTGTACTGTATAACGAGGAGATCTGACCTTCATCGTATCGTTGCTTGGACACGCTTCCCGGTGATGCGCTGGGCACGCCCTCGTACAGGCCTTCCCCCACAAAGTCTGTGTAGAAAAGCATAAAAGACATGACGGCCATCCAGCTGCAGAGCTGAGCCACACACAGCTGCCGCATCACCCGCGGGACGTGGCAGTAGCTCCTGTAGATGGCGGGGGTCATGGTCCAGCAGGTCCTCAGCAGGCACAGCAGGGGGCCGGACTTCAGGAGCCTCAGCTTGCACTTCAGCAGGTAGCAGCAGGAGCGCGGCACCCCGCACCGGGCCCCCTCTATCGTACCGGGCCCCGCCTCCAGCAGAGATCCAGGTCCCGCCAAGACGCTGCTGGGACACGAGGGTTCCTCAGACACCTTCATGGTGATGAGCACACTGGTGACGAAGATGATGATGAGGATGGAAAAGAGGCACTCGGCCTGGCCTCCTAGGTAAACAGAGAGCAGACCACTACTCCAGTCCAGTGAGGGGAGCAAATATCCCACACAGCCTCCCAAGCTGACCATGAAGGAGAACATGGCAAAGGCCTGCCCGCAGTCCTCCTCGTCCTTGTAAAGGTCCGACAGGAGAGCCTCTAGTGGTGTGAAGCACACCTGTCCACAGAAGTCAAGAAGCCCAACCCCGAGGATAAGGAAGCCCACCTGTAGCAAATGGTAGAAAATGTGTTAATTCCCGTCTTGTAGGAAGAATTCATAAAGACAATAAGCTGGTGTCTTACCTGGAGGGTGCGCCCGCCCCAGGCAAAGCGTGCAGCCAGTAAGTCGGCGTTGGGAATGATGAAAAGTGCCAGAAGAACTCCTAAAGACAGCAGCCAGATGAACGGCCGCCGCCTTCCATAACTGCTGTTGCACTGGTCACTGGCTGAGCCAATGAGAGGGATGAACAGCAGGCCGAGCACTGGACCAATACCTGTGGACAGAACCAGAAGTACAATGTGGTTAGGATAGAAGAACACGAGGAGGAGAGAAAGATGCAGGTGTCAGGAGCAAAGTAGAAAGAAATGTGGATATAGGAACAAGGTATTTTCCTTCTAAAACACAGTCACACTTGTCAAATTGGTATGACATCTTTGAATCACACTTAGCATTTCCACTGATACTTTCAGAGCAGATTTTCACAATATCCCACGCCAGAAACACAGGTGTCGGATCAAATCGCTGTCAGTTTTAGTGGCTTAAAACAGCTTCTGACTGGTAGACTGGCGTTTCCCTCAGCATGTCTTCGAACAGTCGTGTCTAGTCTTCCTTGTTGCCGCCATCATCTCAGACTGCTGGTGCTGTTTTCTACAGATGGCCCGCTGCCTGAAGGTAACCCTCCCTCAGCTCAGCCTCCACACGTTGTCGGTCTGGCTAATTAGAACACACCATGATACATGGGATGTTCACATACAGCCACACATGCAAGATCGAACGCCACCCGGTCTTCGCAACAGGGTTTGACTTTTAAGAAGTAGCCTGTGGAGTTTTCATTATAGACAGGGATGATTTTTCTTGCAATGTTTCTCATCAACAGGCAATTTGTGTACGGTGTACGTGCTGTCAATATTTCGGTATTTAAATCAAAACCAATTCTGGATTCAGTAGATAGAAAAGATTATTTCGTCATCTACTGCAGTCCACTGTTTAGCAAGTCATGGCATGAAAGCAGATTAAAGTGGGTATAATATTTTGGTTTTCACGACATCAATTCAAACAAAGACAATCAAATCTTACGTTGATTGATTTTTCACCTGATCCGTAATGCATGCAAGACATCAAATACTAAGAATTCTGGGACATTTTTATCAAAACATCGCTGTTAAAGCACCACAGGAGTGAAAATGACTCCACAGCAAGGAAGAATGAATGAAATATACAACCTTCGAGCTTTCTACAGTTAGACAAGAAACCCAGACAACACTTTGTGCCTTTCTTGTGTCTGAAATAAAGCTTCAAAACCTTGAAAAAGCAGAAAGACCATTCAGAGAGACGGTTAGACAGACACGAGGACTGCAGACCCCCACCACATTTCTTCTTGCTGCAGCTGTGAAGGCCCGTCATAACAATCCTCACCATACAGCTGGAAGACTTACTGTCTCACATATATCCCCACTCAGTAGCTTCTCACTGCTATATTCTATACATCACACCAAAGCATGCTTTACAGCCTCTGAATACATTACAAGCTGTCCACACACACACAAATTAGAGCGTTGTTTAACACACACAATCGATATAACATGTCACATTCCCCAATGCACTTTGTTACTTATAGACCAAAAGAATGCTTTAAATAACACGAGTAACGGACACCTCAGTGTCTTCTCGACTATCAGAGAGGAAACTAGAGAAAGACAGTAACAACTGGAGGATGAAGCAGCCAACAAATGGCTTTCAGATAAAGTAGAAAGCAGCCATCTGAGAAGCCGACACTTATGCGCAGGGAAATTAGCTTTAACCCTCCCAAGACACATTATCTATCTTCATGCAGATAACACTCAGGCACTCCATTATAACAAAGCGAGATTAGAATTAGGTTGAGTGCCATTTCCAGATTTGTTTACAGGAACCACAATCACATCATTTTTCTTGATATCACCGGCAGCTCTGTTAGAGGAGTAGAAGTGTATACTGTTTAATTCTTTATACTTGAATAGTCACTTCTGTGGAAGACGCCTTTAGTGAAGACCATGTGAAGGCCATATGGGATAGGATAATGCAACTATGCACACAAGTACTCTCAGTTACAGTGAGCAAACATATAGCGTACCGGCGATGCTGTCAGTGGGGACACGCATGCCACTCATTTGTGAGCAACCAGATGAGTGCCCTTTTTCTAAAATAAACCCGACCAGCTTGATGTTTGCATTAGGAAGTGTTTGGATAAATTCCTCCAGGCTATTGATAGATTGAAAAGGTCTGACGCAACTGAAGCCACGAATACACAACCAGAGACCAAACTGAATTATACGTTATCCAGACATAATGGAGCAGTCATCAGCTGCTCCACAAGGCCACAGAGCTAAATTAGCCACGTTTTACGACTCTTCCCAGAATCCCTAGATGATGTCGGTGTGTCTCATTGTAAAAATGAGTCAAATCTTTGGCTTCTTGTGCGAAGAAAAGAGAAAGATATAATCACATTAACCACCCTAGATTAAAATGTTATTTTTTCATTGAACCCGTTACAGATTCCTTCCACAGTATACTCATTTTAGAGGATATAGTGTTGTAATGCAATATATTTTAAACATGTTCTTGCGCTTTTCCATTATCAAAAATAACTTGCCTGAAATACATTTCAAAATTGCATGACCACAATATACTTTTTTGAAGATGTCTGTGCCATTTTGATTCAAACACAAGCTGCATGCATGATACTTATATTTAAAATGTGTGTATTGAATTTAGTCAATGTGTACATTTTCCACATTTTAAAAGATATTTCAGTAAAAACAATGTTTTCTATTTTTTTCCCTTTGTTTTTTGGTGGCAACCCTATTTTAGACTTATGTTAGAGGCTCTCAGTTTATCCTACTAACATCTTGCATTTTTTTATACCAAGGAGGGGTGTCTTTAACAGCAGGGGAACAATGTCTCTAAATTGCTGCTATAATGCCAAATGCTTCTTCCAGTTCAGATCCACACTGTAACTCAAACTCCTGACAGATCCCATGCTAATAAATACAGGACATTACATAAAACAGCATAACAAATACTTGCACATATTACACCGTAATTACACTACAATTACACCCATTTTAGACATGGACACAGCCTGCCAAATGACTGTATCCCCTAGGATACGGATAACCATTTAAGGGTTCAAGGTCACCTATCATGCAATTTTTAGGCAATAGCATATGTCTCAGATATATAATAATGTATACAAATAAAACTTGTCTCTGAAGTGTTTTGCTCAAAATACCAAACAGATCACCCATTCTAGCCATGCCTCATAGCCCTTTATGTAACTTCCTGTTACTAAAGTGCTGATTCAGGGTATAAAGCTTTAAAAAAAAAAAGAGAGAGAGAGGGGGCGGAGCTTAAGCCTGCTCATGCGGGAGCCGGCTTCTTCAAACATACTCTCTCCAGTACTGGTTAGCTCTGAGTGTTAGCGATGCTTGCTATAAACAAGACCAAATTACCTCCAAAACAGGTCGGCATTGATTCTGATAGCGAGTTTCTGATAGTGCTGTGGGTGCCATCCGATATGACGTAAATAACGTCATATCGGACACAAATCTGGATCAGCCCCGTTGTACCACCGTTTTCAGAGGTTTGCGCACCGAGGAAAAGAGAGAGGGTTTTATTTTCTGACACTTTGCGAGTTCCCTGATACACCGGGGACACATATGTATGTATAAAAGACATCAAAAAGTGCATTTTGCATGATAGGAGACCTTTAAGTGAATATATGCATCTGCCCTATAAAAAAGTAATAAAAAATACACAAGTTTACTTAGACCATGACGAAAATGTTATCCTTTCATAAAAAAGCAGATGAGATTTAGTGGAATCAAAGTTGCTTTTTGTTTTATAATGTTGGAGGTGAAGTGAATTCCATGAAATGTAAGAAGCAACCGTAAGGGTCGGTCTGCAGATGGTGGCTCTTCCTGCGGTACTTTGCTCTCCTGCTGCTTTTCAATTAGTGCCGATAACCACCTCAACAAAACAACAGGTGATTTGTGTTACGGCCTCAATTATGTCTTAATGACCTGCATGGAACGGAAGATAGGAGCCCTGCGGCAAAGGTACGCCTCCCCCTCCACCTCATAAACTTGGCTGCTACTGGACAAGTTCACATCTTTATGTATACTAGTTAACAGTCCTTGGACGGTACCAGCCTACTCCTCTCATGGTGTTTAAGGCAATTAATTAAATAATATTCCATTTGTATTATGACTAGGGATGCACGATATTGGTTTTTTGAAACCGATACCGATAACTTCCTGCTTCTCAAGACCGATACCGATAACCGATAATAATATAATATATATATATTAAATGTACCTGTAGTTTTTACACACCTGGTGGTAAAAAAAAAGACTAGTAGTGAGCAAATGACATGAGCATTACTACTATGAACAAAACTAACCCTGGGGTCGTCTCTGGCAAACTTCTTGCCTTTTTCAAAAACCTCGTCGATAGGTAGAAGCCCCGGTGCCTTTGCAGCTGGCTTTGGATTCGCCGCTAGTTTAGCAGCGCAGGCGTCTTCGTACGCTTTTAACACACCATCGTAGCGATGGCGATGTTTCAGGTGACTAATCAGGTTGGAAGTATTATAGCTCGTTGCCTTTTTCCCTCCTCGTGGAACTTCTGCATTGCATTTGTTAATACAAATAGCAAGCGAACTATCTAACTCTGAAACTTTGAAATAGTCCCATACTACCGACGACATGTTTGTTTACTGTCCTGGCTTCACGGCTGCACACCATTTACGTCACAGCCAGGCATGAGTTAGGGAACCCTCTTCCTAAACCACTAATACAGTGTTTCTCAAACTTTTTCATACCAAGGACCACTTAACCAATAAAAAAACACTCGCGGACCACCTAACTCCACAAATATCCAAAAACACATCGTTTTTTACAAATCGCCTGAAAATTGTACAAACAAGTGGCAACATGTGTGATGAAGGTGCTTATCTGGGCTATATCATGCAATCAAAAGTGAAACTTAAGCTCGTTCCATTGCGGAGATATTCCCGCGAGAGTGCGAAAAACTTAAATAAATTTGTGAAATTTTACCAATATACTCACGGACCACTAGGGGGCGCTCACGGACCACCAGTGGTCCGCGGACCACTAGGGGGCGCTCACGGACCACCAGTGGTCCGCGGACCATTAGGGGGCGCTCACGGACCACCAGTGGTCCGCGGACCACTAGGGGGCGCTCACAGACCACCAGTGGTCCGCGGACCACTAGGGGGCGCTCACAGACCACCAGTGGTCCGCGGACCACTAGGGGGCGCTCACAGACCACCAGTGGTCCGCGGACCACTAGGGGGCGCTTACGGACCACACTTTGAGAAGCACTGCACAAATACCACAGTACTGGCAAAACGGGAGGAGCCGAGGGAAAAACAAGCGCCCCTCATCCCAATCCACCCACACCGCAGTATTTTTTTCTTTTTTTTACCCAAAAAATATATTGTATATTATCGGGGCTATTAATACTTTTATCGGGTTTATCGGGATGACGTCATCATTCCTAATAATATCGGACCGATAATTATCGGACCGATAATTATCGTGCACCACTAATGACTTAAATGTTATACAGCTAACAGAGTCTTCAGACTGAAAACAACAACCTATTTATCTCTAGCCCCAGGACCATAGACTGTATATATAAATGGACGTAGTGTCCGTGACGTCACCCATAGGATTCTGCAGAGTTGCCGTGAAGCCCTTAGTAGGCGGAGTCGGCCACTAACGGCTCGACTGTGACGTCAGAGTCTAATCCCGCCTGCTCCAAATAAGGGCAAAGAGGCGGAACCGAGGCGGGACCTGCTGCCTCCGAACTGGAAGTAAACAGAGCTAGCTCAGGCTAAGAAGCTAAGCTAAGCTAACATGAAATACATGCATACCAAGTTACTGCTAACAGTGTAGTTCCCCTATATAAACGTTACATTCATAATCAAATGAGACAATCTGCAAGAGAATTAGCTATATTTTGTTATTCTTAATGCTTGTCATTCACACGTTGAGAAAAGACGGACTCCACCGCCCGGACCTAATGGAGCCGCAGTGGGCTAGCTCTGGGACGCCGGCTGGAGCTAGCCCCCTGCGGCTCCGTTAGCTCCGGCGGCCACCACTGGGATAATTGGGTCCCCTATTAACATTTGCTCCCATTTAGCATTATGGGCGTCATAGCCATAGACTATAAAAGTCTTACCCAAGGCTGAATCATAAACTAAAATGTATATGTATGCATAAAGGGTTATGTCCTTAGCTGGCTAATAAGTAACAAGCTAAGCTACCAAGCACACAAACACCAGCGAACGGGGTTAACATGTATAATATTATCATTTGATTGAGCCTTCTATTCCCATAGCACTCAGTAGTAATGATTTTATGTGCTTTTTTAACGATAAAATTGTTACTATTAGAAACAAAATTAATGACCTCTTGCCTTTGACCAGTATAGTTTTATCAACAGCTCCCGGAAACGTAAGTTCTAATATTACACTAGATAGTAAACTAGAATGCTTTTCAGCCATAAACCTTGAACAATTAAATTCAATGATTCTCTCTTCTAAACCATCAACGTGTATGTTAGACCCAATTCCAACTAAGCTGTTGAAGGAAGTTTTTCCATTAATTAGCACTTATTTATTAAATATTATGAATATGTCTTTATTATCAGGCTATGTTCCACAATCATTCAAAGTAGCAGTGATAAAACCGCTTCTTAAAAAGCACAACCTCGATCCAGAGGTTTTAGCCAATTATAGACCTATTTCCAATCTTCCGTTCCTCTCAAAAATTCTTGAGAAAGCGGTCGCAAAACAGTTGTGTGATTACTTAAAAAACAATGATTTATCTGAAGATTTTCAGTCTGGCTTTAGAACACATCATAGCACAGAGACAGCTCTGGTTAAAGTCACAAATGACATTCTAATAGCCTCTGACAAGGGACGTGTCTCTATTCTTGTTTTGCTCGATCTCAGTGCTGCATTTGATACTATCGACCATGATATCTTATTGCAAAGACTAGAGCACTTAGTTGGCATACAGGGAACTGCTTTAGACTGGTTTAGGTCCTATCTATCTGAACGCTCTCAGTTTGTACGTGTCAATGATGAATCTTCCACGCAAACCAAAGTTAGCCATGGAGTGCCACAGGGCTCAGTGCTCGGACCTATTTTGTTCACATTATATATGCTTCCGTTAGGCAATATTATAAGGAATCATTCTGTACATTTTCATTGTTATGCGGATGATACTCAACTATATTTATCAATCAAGCCTGATGAAATTAATCATCTAAATAAAATTCAAGACTGCCTTAAGGACTTAAAAACGTGGATGACCTTAAACTTTTTGATGTTAAACACGACCAAAACTGAAGTTATTGTACTTGGCCCGAAGAATCTACGAAACAAATTATCTAAGGATATACTAACTATGGATGGCATTAATTTGGCCTCCAGTGAGACTGTAAGGAATCTTGGTGTTATATTTGATCAGGATTTATCCTTTAACGCCCACATAAAATCAATTTCAAGGACCGCCTACTTCCATCTACGTAACATTGCAAAAATCAGGCATATCTTGCCTCAAAACGATGCAGAGAAACTAGTCCATGCATTTGTTACTTCAAGGCTGGATTATTGTAACTCTTTATTATCAGGGTGTACCAAGAAGTCAGTCAAGTCGCTTCAGCTGATTCAAAATGCTGCAGCTCGTGTACTAACCAGAGTTAGGAAAAGGGACCACATTACTCCTGTTCTGGCTGCCTTACACTGGCTCCCTATAGAACACAGGATATAATTTAAAATCCTTCTTCTCACCTACAAAGCCCTTAATGGGCAGGCGCCATCTTACCTTAAAGAACTCATTATACCCTACTGTCCTACTAGGGCATTGCGTTCCAAGAATGCAGGGTTGTTTGTTGTTCCTAGAGTCTCTAAAAGTACAATGGGAGCCAGAGCCTTTTCTTATCAAGCTCCACATTTGTGGAATCAGCTTCCAGTTTGTGTTCGGACGGCAGACGCCCTAAACGTTTTTAAGAGTACGCTTAAGACCTTCCTTTTTGATAAAGCTTATAGTTAGGGCTGATTAGATTCAGCCCCTAGTTTTGCTGATATAGGCTTAGTTTGTCGGGGGACATCTTACTTCTTCCTTCTCTCTGTCTATACCTGTGTACTCTCATGTTCCGATTAACCCAGCTTCCCCAAATGTCTTTCTTTTTGGTGTCTATATACGCCGGGATCCGGAGTCATGGATGATCCTGCACTCCTCTGTCCTGGATTGCGAGCCCTGGATCTTGAGTCGTGGCTGTGGTCCTGGATCATAGGTCCTGGATGGATATCCTCGTGGATTCATCTTCCTATTATACACACATGCATTTCCAAACATTTGGACTACCTATGTTGCAAATGTATTATCTTTTCAATTTACACACGGCATCTATTGCACGTCTGTCCGTCCTGGGAGAGGGATCCCTCCTCTGTTGCTCTCCCTGAGATTTCTCCCATTTTCCCCTTTAAACTGTGGGTTTTCTTCGGAAGTTTTTCCTTGTACGATGTGAGGGTCTAAGGACAGAGGGTGTCGTATTGTCATACTGATATTTTGTACAAACTGTAAAGTCCACTGAGACAAATGTAACATTTGTGATATTGGGCTATATAAATAAACATTGATTGATTGATTGATTGATCATTTTAGACTTCTTGGAAGTTCTGTTAGTACATTCAAGCGCACAGCACGACATTTTAATTGTCTGGTATTTGTAACAATATTCCCTAAAAGGCACAATCACCACGAACACGGCTAAAGCTAAAGGGTCAAGTACAGTACTATGACTAACTAACGTTGTAGCCTCTATGGTTGTAGCCTAGCAGAGTGGACAAGTTGCTGTTAGCTGACAGTGAGGCATGTACGTGTCCATCAAAGTGACCACGCCCTAATTTATGCAAAAACTTCAAGACCTAATATAAATAAAAGGGTCATGTTAGAAAACAATTCACTCACAGATTCATAATCATGAAGGTGGAATCTAACTATATCGATAATAATATGTATTGCATCCATGGGTAGAAACATGTTTTTTTCTGCTGTAAAGTTGGGCATTTTAACATGGGGGTCTATGGAAATTGCTCCTTTCTGCAGCCAGTCCCTAGCGGCCCATGTATGAACTGCAGTGTGTGGCACTTCCATATTGGCGTCCCGGCTGTTCCCCAGAGTTTGCCGCTTGCCCAGGACAATAGACTAAGTAATGCAAAGTAAATAAATGGCCCTCAAGATGTGTCATTTGTAACACTTGCACAAGGAACACTCACTTGTGTGGTCAATCAACCAGCCACAGAGAGCATGGTCGATTCATAGTGTGTATGCACGATAACTAGAAACATTTTGCCTTTCATGTTAGATGGATAATCTGTCAGACAGCGACAGAGGGAGAAATTATGAGTCGTTGAGACCTGCATTGATTACAATAGGTAAACTGTACAATTAATTGATCAACCCAAAAATACTCAACTATTTTGACACACACACACACACACACACACACACACACACACACACACACACACACACACACACACACACACACACACACACACACACACACACACACACACACACACACACACCACACACACACACACACACACACACACACACACACACACACACACACACACACACACACACACACCACACACACACACACACACACACACACACACACACACACACACACACACACACACACACACACACACACACACACACACACACACACACACACACACACACTGAGGTAACTAGAGGTAGCCAGACCCCACTCTTTCGATCTTAACCAAGTCCTTACCTAACACCATGGTCATGTAGCGCTCCTCCACGCCCGCCTCCAGCAGCAGGGGGGGCACGTATGTGATCCCAGCTGCCACACAGATCTCCAGGCCACAGGTCAGGGAGTTCAGCAGGACGAGACGCCACTGAGACCTCCATCCAGGCATATTTACAGCGGCTGGCTCGCCTTTCCTTTCCTCTGGGATGGACACTAGTGGGGGCAGGGGAGGGGGGAAGCACCCGGGCAGCGAGCGAGGGATCGTGGAGAGGCAGATGGTTACCCGCTGGGACGAGAGGGCTGTCGGGGAGGGACAGCAGCAAAGACACGTGGATGTCTCGGATGACCTGAAGGATTCATCCTCTTCTCAGCATTCTGTATCTGAAGAGCGGGGGAAGAGAGAATAATACACTTTTAACTATTTTTGAACAACAAGGTAAAGCGCCTAATGACACACACCATAAGCCTGTCATACAGAATAAGATGTGTGACGTTTTAGATTGTGAGAAATTGTGAGTAAGGGCTAAGGTATGCAGGTCATGCGTGACATGCTGACAAAAGAATCCCATCATGTCACATTCCAACATATTTCCATACATATTTTAACAGAAAAACTAGCAACAGCCCCAAGGATATACAGGGCTTGACAATAAACCAGTAATATACCATTATTGTGACATAATCATTTGCAGTGAAGTTTGTAATCTGGCATTTTTCTATTTCTGTAAACTGCACTACAGTCAAATTATGTAATTTTCTGAATTTACAGAACAGCTCAACCGTGCTTTTTTGCCTTTAAATCACTAAGTCATGATATCCACATTGCTGATTATTATAAATCAAATAAAAGCTGGTAATATTTAAGAAAGAAAAAAATAGTGTCTCAATATTGTAACTCTTCAGTATCGTCACAATATTGATAAAAGTATTTGATCAAAAACATTAGATTTCCTCCATATCACCCAGCACTAATATGAGATGGATGTGTTCTCAGAGCTCCTCACTAACAGCTTCAGGACAGCAGGGGAAACAACAGGCAGACAGACGAGATGAGTCAGCTGGAGCGACTTTGCAAACACACCAAAGTGTTTGCCAAGAGAATCCTTTTTTCCACTGCTGCTTTTTCTGCCTTTATTTAAGTCTCAAATGAGAGGTTTCAAAGATAAACCTTTAGAAAAAGGGACGTCATTTTCCCATCTCTCCCTACTACATGGACCTTTCCCTTCTTCATAATAACACCAGTATTAGTGGGAGCCTTTCCTTGGCTGACCCTGTTGTTAACTGTATTATTAAGCTCTGATTGGAGGGTCCTCCATTCTAGAATATTTAACAGATTACTACCATTGTTCAGCTGAGTGGGTCTGAGAAAGTCTTTAGCCCGTAAAAAGATTCTAGAAAGACAATAAGAAAAATGGGAGAAGAATGATATTAAACCTGTTATGTTTGGCCAGATGCAAGAACAATGACAACAAAGTCACTATGTTGTCAAGGTGATGTGAAGTCAGGGGTTGAGCTGCATCCAATCACATGAGCTTACCCCTAACCCTGTAACAAAAAACCCAAGGTGAATCACAACAGCTTTGTCCTCGTTATTTTCTGCACTATATCCCACAATGACAGACAAGTCAACCACATATTACAGGATCATTTTCTCCAGTGGCAATAGCTGACATGCTCGATACGGTATTGTCAACATGCCATATGTTCATCCTATCTCTGTTCTCCCACCCCCAAGTATAGGCTTCAATTCAACTCATATTCAGCTGAAGGAGAGAGGTGGGACTTTCATTCTAAAGACACAAAGATCTGGCTGCCTCCAGTGCATTCAGTGAAAAGTCAGACCAAGATTTCCGACATCGTCATCCACCAGCGGAGACGAAACGGGTCGTATCCGCTACAGTTCTCTATCTTATAGACGGTTCGGCCACACAAGGCCGCCAGGGAAACGCAGATAACGATAACGGGTCCCAAGGTGGGTAGATCTGCGGACGCAACGCTCTGGGGGGCCAAACGGCTCCGTGTCTACGCCCTATACGATCATTTCCTGATGACGCAATAGCCCCGCCTCTCCCCACCTCTGCTGCTCACTGCTGGTCAGTAGCTACTGACCATGCTACTGACCATGCTACAGATGTTAGTGCAAAATCTACAGCTCCTCTACCACAACCATCAGCCGGCAGTGGCTCAGTCAGTAGGGGCTTGGACTGGGAGCCGTAGGGTCCCCGGTTCAAGTCCCCGACCAGACCTAAATACGGAGTGTGGACTTCTACTTGGAGAGGTCCCAGTTCACCCCCTGCCCTTGAGCAAGGCACCGGAACTCCCCCTTCCGCCCCTCACTCCCCGGGCGCTGTACAATAGCTGCCCACTGCTCCTAGTACTACACTCCTGGTACTAGGATGGGTTAAATGCAGAGAACACATTTCACTGTGTGCTCTGCATGTGTGACCATTAAAGAGGGTTCATCTCTCCCAATTCTATTCTCTACAAGTGGACATGGAGAACTACATGAACTACATGTTGCTAAATCCACCACGGAGAATAAACAGAAGGGCAACCAGGCAACCATGGCAACCATGCTCGGGGGGGGTCTTCTTCGCTGCTTTTGGTGTATTTTGTGGCGGAAGTACAGCGCCACTTACAGGCCCAGCCGTACTACAGCGCCTCCAGCGGGTCGGAATACTTTTTTGATATCGAATTCGATTCGTTTTCGTTATCGTCTCCGTGTGGCTCCAGCAGAGATGTTCACAAGTCTTTTTTTGCAAGTCCAAGTCAAGTCTCAAGTCTTTGGTCACGAGTCCAAGTCAAGTCTCAAGTCTTTGTGGGGTGAGACTTGATCAAGTCTCAAGTCTTTGGTCACGAGTCCAAGTCAAGTCTCAAGTCTCTAAAAAATAAAAGTCTCATATCTCTTCTGGTTGTAATAAGCCTTCTATTGTCTGCTGCTATCCAGTCTGTTAAGAATACTGCACAGCTATATCTAAGAAATTCAAAGCATTTACTGTATTATTATCACTCCTATATCTATTAGCATACAGTATCAGTACTGATTAGTTTTTTGTTATATGATCACTTTAAACAGGCTATTGCAATGCAATATGAGGAAAAACATCACACTTTAGCTAAATGAAAACAACTTATAAGCAAAACACTTCAGTATCACAAATACTTTATTAATCCCCCGCAGGGAAACTGTGTTAAAAGTACTTAAAAGTAAACATTTGTTCTGTGCCATTTGCAACTAAAAAACTATTGCTGCAATATTATCTGAAATATACTGAACTGGTGATATTAAAACATGACCTGTTCCAAAAGAGATATCTACCATTAACACCATTTACCAGCCAAATGCTGGTAAATCATGCAAGTGGCTGGTACTGTATGTTGCATGCACCAGCCAAAAATAACAATGGCAATCTATTGAGTGGCTGGTAACATTTCAACATTCACTAGGATAGCCATTTGGCCAGTGGACAAAAATGTTAAAATTTGACATCTGCAACCGTATTGTTTAATTACACTGGGTCTCTAATGACATCTTTTAAGTCTACTATAAATAAACATATTCCTCTATCCTCTCACTCAAACCCAGTGTAATGGTAACCTGATAAACCTGTAACATTAACGTTACATGGTCAACAATAAACCTGTAACCTGCCTATAAACCGACAGATGTATTTATGTATGTAACTATGTATTTTTCTACGTTTAACGTTAGCGAGTAGATGGTGGCAGCGGAACGTAATGATTAACGTTACCGACCTTTTTTATGTCATGTCAAGAGTTGGATGTCAACGCCACTCAACGCAAACAAGTGTGACAAGCAAACATTCACTCATATTTTCAAATATTCAGTTACAAAGCTAGTAGCAAGCTAAGTTAACATTACATAGCTGATGCTGAGCTAAACATGTTTGCTAACCGTCCATTATGCGTTAATGTGACTGACCTCTCCGGGTGAATTTTCAAGTGCCTGATGAAATTTGACGTTGTTGCACCAGCATCCTTGATTTTAATATTGCAGACTTTGCAGTGTGCGCTCCTTTTGTTGGTGCCGCCGGCATTTTGATCGAAGTTTTTAATAGTTGAACCTAATTACAAGCGGTACAGCTGCAGGTGTGCCGCCGGTCGCCATGGTGTTACCATGATGTTAATGTTAAAGGTGGGGTAGGTAAGTTTGAGAAACCGGCTCGAGATACACTTTTTGTTATATTAGTCCATGGGCCAGACCAAATATCGGTACCACCCGAGGTGGCAAAACATTTGTGGTACCATTTTGTTCATAGGGTCCATATAAGTACATTAAGCCATGATAGACTTTCCAACTGAGTAGCTTAGCGGAGTTACATGCTACCCCATTATTGATCAAATAATGCATTTTGTCACTTACAAAGTTTGGCGGTATGTTCTGTGTTTGTCCCTGCTATGTGGAAAATGGTAATGAAACTTGCCTGAATGAATATTATATAAGCTTTGTATGTTCTATTTGGAATATATTTTCAGATTTTTGGGGAAGAAGCTCATTTTGTTGCTTTTCAGATAATGTTATTGGAGCCGCATGTTATTGCCATTTTACATGTTATCGGACACTGCGTCTGATGTACCGGTATGTAGACATACATTTTTAGTAAAGATGTATAGTTAAGATTAAGTTAATATTTCAGTCCCAGAGGCAGGACCCAGCGGCACGGCACCAAAGCGGCCACGCCTGGAGTGCCTCATTCATTGCACATCTCAAGATGAAGACTCAACCCTGGTATCACCAAAAGACATTGGTTCCTGGAAAACCCTGCTGAGAGCAGCAGAAATCAGACAGCATGCACCGATCTTAGACATCGCAAAGGACTTGCCAGATGATGTCATACCACCTGTCACCTACCATAGGAAGTGCAGAAGCATCTTTACTGGAGAGAGGCTCCAGGACAAGTCGCTGTACGTGACCTGTGGCGAGGCATGCTACCTGATCACCAAGGATCACTGGCATGAAATCCAAGATCTGAGATCAACCCAAGAAGAAGCTGATGCTACTTCATGCCAGACATGCTTCAGGTGATGGTTATAATAATAATAATAATAATAATAATAATAGATTTAATTTGTTAGCGCTTTTACAGGTGCTCAAAGACGCTTTACAGATATAGTGAAGGGAAAAGAAAAGGAAGGAACAACAAATAAATATATAGTTAAAGTTAAAGTCAAATAATACAAAAACAATCACACATTAAAAGCCAGATTGAAGAGGTGAGTTTTTGTGAGTTTTTTGAAGGTGGTGAGGTCAGTGCAGTCTCTGATGGGTTGGGGGAGTGAGTTCCAGAGGGATGGGGCAGCGACGGAGAAGGCTCTGTCCCCCCAGGTCCGGTGATTGGTGCGGGTGGGGATGGATAGGAGGTTGGCTTCTGATGAGCGGAGGCAGCGGGAAGGGGCATGGTGGTGCAGCAGGTCTGTGAGGTAGGGGAGGGCCTGATTGTTGAGGGTAGGGGTGCACCGAATGGGAAATTCTTGGCCGAAACCGATACCGAAAATAGGAAACAGTTGGCCGAAAACCGAATGCCGAAAGGCCGAAAATGATTAATAGAAATATATATATATAATGTATACATTTTTTACCAATGTTGTTCTGATTATGGAAATAGACATGATTATGGCAAAACTTAACTTAAATAATAATCACTATTATGGGTCCATAAAACATTTATTCAGCACTTTTGAATGCATACAGTACATTTATATATGTCATGTATTATTGCTAAAAAACATTATATCGCAGTCATAGTGTCGCCAACTCGTTTCTAATATGCAAAGACAACAAATGCGTCTATGATGTATTTTCGATCAGACGAGATCTCTCCCCCGTCTGTGTGCGAGGGGGCGGGGCAGTTTACACACACGCAGCTGCTACATGCAGCGGAGCACACTGCGGAGATGGCGGAGAGAACGCGCTCCAAGGTGTGGTTAAACTTTACCCGTCTCGATGTGGAGAATACTTGTTACCATAAGTGCAATAAGAGTTTAGCATGTAAGCACGAGCAATTTGTCTAAACATTTAGCAAAAGTGCACCGCATGCAGACGGAGGAATGTACCGGGTTCGACCGTCTTTCTAGCAGCTCTGTAGCCCCATCCACGAGTAACGTTTCCACGTCAGGTGTTATGTATGCTAGCAGCAACACACGGAGTTAACTACATGATACAAACATGGGTTAATGATTAGAGGAAACTGAGTTATTTAGTCTGTTAAAATTTCAGCTATTCTGTTTACAGTCTGTCATCAGATTATTGAATACGATTTGTTAAAGGCTCAGGGCAATCTCGATGACAAAGGTCAATGTTCCCCCCCCCCCCCTCTGAGCCAGCCGCGAGCATGGTCGCCGCGTCTTTATTACGTCATCACAACAACACGTTAGGTTACCAACGTAAGCCTGTTCTGACATTCGGTGATATTTTTTTTTCGGCCGAAAACCGAAAGGGCCTTTTTAACCATTTTCGGCCGATAATTTTCGGTGGCCGAATATTCGGTGCATCCCTAGTTGAGGGCTTTGTGAGTAATGAGGAGGACTTTGAAGTTGATTATTTGACGGACGGGGAGCCAGTGGAGGTTCTGGAGGACGGGAGTGATGTGGTCTCGGGAGCGGGTGTGGGTGAGGAGGCGGGCAGCAGAGTTCTGGATATGTTGGAGTTTATTGATTAGGTTGGATGGTATGCCGTAGAGGATGCTATTGCAGTAGTCGAGTCGTGAAGTGATGAATGCATGAATCAGGGTTTCAGCAGCAGAGGAGGAGAGTGATGGGCGGAGACGGGCAATGTTTTTTAGGTGGAAAAAGGCGGTCCTGGTGATGTGATTTAGGTGGTGGTTGAATTTGAGCTGACTGTCGAAGATGACTCCGAGGTTGCGGATGTGAGGGGGGGGAGATAGAGTGTGGCTGTCAATGGTGAAGTTGAAATTATGGATGTCTTTGATACGGGATGGGGGGCCGATGATGATGATGTCTGATTTGGCACTGTTCAGTTGGAGATAGTTTGTTTGCATCCATGCTTTTATTTCTGAGAGACAGTTGGTGAGAGTGGAGTGTGTTGTGGGGGTGATGGTTTTTGTTGAGATATAAAGTTGGATGTCATCGGCGTAGCAGTGAAATTGAAGGTTGTGGCGACTAATTATTTTGCCAAGGGGGAGCATGTAGAGGATGAAGAGGAGGGGGCCAAGCACCGAACACTGGGGGACACCTTGGGACAGAGGAGCAGTGGAGGAGGTGCAGTTGTTGATGTTGATAAACTGATGTCTGTCGGTGAGGTAGGATTTCAGCCAGGAGAGTGCAGTGTCGGTGATGTTGAGTGATGATTGGAGGAGGGACAGCAGGATGGCGTGGTTGATGGTGTCGAATGCTGCGGTGAGGTCGAGGAGGATGAGGATGTTAAGGTTGCCGGAGTCAGAGGAGAGGAGGAGGTCATTTGTGATTTTGAGAAGAGCTCAATGGGTCCATAATCATCACAGCTGAAGACACTGATGTGCTGATACTGTGGCTTTGCTTCAGCAAGACGATGGCCTGCCCTCTGTATCAGAAGTGTGGTACACAGAATCGTACACGATACATAGACATTGGTAAACTAGCGAGCTCCCTGGGCGAGGAAGTCTGCCAAGGTCTTGTTGGACTACATTCTCTCACTGGGTGTGACACGGTCAGTGCATTCACTGGTCGTGGAAAGTTAAGTGCACTGAAGCATCTGAAGGAGAATGAGACCTACCAGGAGGCCTTCAAGCGTCTTGGTGAAGCATGGGATGTATCTGCTGACCTATTTGATAAGATGCAGGACTTTGTTTGCCGGTTGTATGCATCCTCATCCACCACCTCTGATGTCAATGAACTCCGCTACCAACTCTTCTGTGCACAACGGGGAGAGGTGGAATCCAGCCAACTGCCACCATGCAAGGATTGCTTGCACATGCACGTCCTCCGCGCGAACTATCAGACCGCGATTTGGCGACGCTGTCTTGTGAGTGAACCTGTTGTGCCAGACCCCAAGGGCTGTGGCTGGACTACAGGTGACGACGGCAGTCTGGAAATAGAATGGATGCAGGGATCACCGGCACCTGATGCAGTATTGCAGCTGATGTCCTGCAAGTGTGCACATATCTGCAAAAACTTCCAGCCTGTGTGTGCCTGGAGAACCAGCACGGACATGTGCAAACTGCAGACATGCACCAACCAGAGAAGTGAAGATGAGGACGAAGTCGCAGTGGAACTGGACGAGTCTGACACTGATGATGAAGAGAACTGACAATGTTTTGTTTAGGCAATGGTCTGGACTTTATAGTCAGGGCTGCACATAACTGGTGCGCAGGTGCGCATGCGCACCTCCGCCAAAAAAAGAGCACCGGGTCATTTGAAACAAAGCGCATTTGCGTACCAACATTGAGAGAGGGAGAGAGGGAGAGAGAGAAGGGAAAAGAGAAAAGAGAAAATAGAGGATAGATGAGAGAGAGAGAAGAGAGAGAGAGAGAAAGATATTTGCGAGTTGTTATGAACAATATTCATAATTAAGTAAATGTAACAACCTTTTTACCCCGGTTACACGTTTCATTTGCCCTGTACGATGGGCGCTGTAAGTGATGAAAATGGGGGATGTTGGCTTATCTGGCGCCCGCAGCTCACAGCTAAAATGCGAGTGAGCGAGGGAGAGAGGGAGGGTGCACCGGTACCAGCGCTGTTGTTATTAGAATCTGGTGCCGTGCTAGCTGCTCTAACGGATATAAGAAGAAGATGTTTCTACAATAATGTGGAGGAAGAGTCCTCTCCAGTCAGACTGAGAGGCTGATACTACAGCTCAGTGAGGTAAAGGTGTTTAGATAGTTCACTTTAGTCTAAGTTCAAACGGTTTGGTCACAATTTATGTAAACACATATTTCCAAGGCACTCCTTTATAATTATTGGGATAAACAGGTTTGAAATCATTCCAATGTATATACTATAGGACAGTAAACCAGAAATATCCTTTAAAACTGAAGATAAAAAAAAATGCATAAATAAATAAATGTTAAGGTAAAATAAGATATGAATGAACAACACAAATAAAATAAGTTACATTCATTTGTTATTGGCTATGGTAGGTTATTGGTTATGTTCACATACTTATTTGATTACATCCACTTGTCTAAGATGACAACAGAGACTTTCGACCCAAAACCAGCTGTTGACTTGTGGATGCAAGCAGCTAATCGCAGACTCAACCAGAGAGAAAGAAGTAGGCCTACATCATCAGCTACCATGTCTGACAGAGAGGAAGACAGTGAGGAGAACAGTCAGGAGGGTATGATGACAGCTTGTAGGATGTCATGCTAATGTTGTCTTGTGTTCACCTCTGCATGTGTGTTCAGTGCCGTGTGTCTGGCAAATAAAGTCCAGACCCCCTCAAAAGTTACGGTTTATTTCATTTTAAGGATGAGCACCAAGCAACATCTCCAGGTGCTCCTTTGAGAACCAGGGCAAAAAAGTTATGTGCACCCCTGTTTATAGTCATACCGGTACAACTTCAGATGAATGTATAGTACCCATGAAGTGCATGGCAAGTCACTGTCGATGAGTATAAACTGATGTATACTCAAGTACTGGGTAAATATGTAAGTAAATCAAACTAGACTTGCCCCCATGAATATTTCTTGACCTTGTGAAGGAGTTCTACATGTAAAACTGGTAGTATAGTTGACTTTGTCTAGTTGGCTGGTCAAAGCTAGACACTACAGACATGTACATGTAACTATGTTATGCAGTTTCATGTTTTATGTTTTGTTTTTTTCAAGTAATAATAATTTTATTTGGCTAAAATATTGTCCAAGTTACTTTAGAATGACCTGTCTAACTAAACAACACCATAAGAACAATGCATTAGCCATTAAATGGTTGACTTCATGTTGGTATTTGAGTTATATGTACATTCAAGCCACATTTTACGCCTTCGAATTTGGCACTTCGGGTCATTGTATTCAATAGCTGATTTCTATGACTAAGCTACCACTCTGGAATGTCTATCATACCAAAATATCATCTATAGATATATGCCACTTGAAAACACTTCACTAAAATGTGCCACTTTGGGTGGTACCGATAAGTGGAAATCCAGGTATGGGCCCATGAACTATATTCCATGGAATGCTCTTAACATCCCGATAGCCGGCCCGGCTAAAATAACTGGATGGCCTACCTGCCTGTCAGCCTCCCATCGGGGCACAAACTTATCTCGTGCCCTCATTGGTCATGTGCGCGTTCGTGTGTGTTGGAGGAGGGGCTCTGTGAGGAAGTGGCAGATTTTCTCCGGTTGTGTATTTTCAAATTCTAGCGATCTCGAGCTGGTTTCTCAAACGTACCTACCCCACCTTTAATACGCCAAAAATAGAAAACACAATGATTGTTCGCGAGTCCCAAAACACGAGTCCAAGTCGAGTCCGAAGTCTTTTGAGCAGGAGTCCAAGTCAAGTCTGAAGTCTCTGTGTGTGCGACTTAAGTGCGACTCGAGTCCGAGTCACAAACTTGAGTCCCCATCTCTGGGCTCCAGCCTAAAGCAGGAAGAGCAGGAACAGTCAGAGCAGCCGCAAACACAGGAACAACAAGGTGCTATATTTGCATTTGGTGTGACATTTCTCAGCCAATGCTTCCCATCTGCTCTCTCTGTGCAAAATATAAATGGATTTCATCTCCAGTGAGATGTCACAGAAATGTGCTCAGATCAATAAATGAAGAGACAGAACAGATGACGTACTGTTTCCGCAAGGAACTAGAGTTGCTTCTTACAGCATAGTACTATCTGTGATTTAGTTGGACGATTTAAATGTTGTAGTTTAACACCACTAGCACAAAATACTGTCATCAGCAACGTTAGAAAAAGTACTCGGATTATTTACTTAAAGGTGGGGTAGGTAAGTTTCAGAAACCGGCTCGAGATACACTTTTTGTTATATTCCATGGAATGCTTTTAACATCCCGAAAGCAATGAATATCTTAAGTGCTTTGACAAAAAATCCATAAAAAAATGTCATCTGTGGAAGCCGTAATACTGTAAAAAGCACGACCAATCCGTTTAGCCGGGCCGGCTAAACGGATTGGATTGCCGCCCTGTCTGTCAGCCTTCCATCTCGTGCACGCACAAATGTATCTCGTGCCGTCATTGGGCGTGCCGTCATTGGGCGTGCATTGCAGCAGTACTTCAATGACTCGCCAGCAACAGGCGGCCACTTTCACCAGTCTGCTGACGTCATGTGCGCGTTCATGTGTGTTGGAGGAGGTGCTCTGTAAGGAAGTCTGAAGAAAGGGGCGGATTCTTTTCGGCTGTGTACTTTCAAATTTTAGTGCACTTGAGCCGGTTTCTGAAACTTACCTACCCCACCTTTAAGTAAAAGTAGCAATACTACAGTGTAAAAATGCTCAGCAGAAGTCCTGCATTCATAATTGTACTTAAGTCAAATAAAAAGGTTTTATCATAAAAATGCAAAATGGCCATTTTAAGCACCAGATATTTTGACATTATTTTATAAAATTGTTCGTTTATGTGTTGATCACTTCAATGGTGCACTTGGTGCACGTGGGGTTTATTTGAATGTATTTATACACTTCTGAGTAGCTTAACATACAGAATTATATTATAATTTGCGTTGACTTGTGTTATTAAGACATTTAAAGGTGGGGTAGGTAAGTTTGAGAAACCGGCTCGAGATACACCGTTTGTTATATTCCATGGAATGCTCTTAACATCCGATAGCAATGAATATCTGAAGTGCTTTGACAAAATATCCATAAAAAAAATGTCATCTGTGGAAGCCGTAGTGCTGTAAAAAGCACGACCATCATTTTAGCCGGCCCGGCTAAAACAACTGGATGGCCTACCTGCCTGTCAGCCTTCCATCTGTGCACAAACTTATCTCGTGCACTCATTGGTTATGTGCGTGTTCGTGTGTGTTGGAGGAGGGGCTCTTTAAGGAAGTGGCAGATTTGTTCCGGTTGTGTATTTTCAAATTCTAGCGCACTCGAACTGGTTTTCCCAAAATTACCTACCCCACCTTTAAATAAACACAAATTATAAAATAATATTATAGGAGTAAAACTTTTTTCAAGTACTTGAGTAAAATGACTTTTACATTACATCATCAGGCATACTCTTGAGTTGTGCACATTGTTATGATCAAATATGTGAACTGGTTTCCATCAGTGATGCTATCAGAGGTTCTGCAGCAGTCACATTCCCAGCTCGGTCATTATGAGTCCTTTGATACATGCTCTTTGAGGGTCCAAAGGACAAAGCGACAGTGTTGGAGCAGTGCCCTGGGTCACTGGGAGAGAGGACCATTTCACACCCGTCAGATCCCATTCCCACCCAGCCTGGGCACTCTGAAAGGCACCCATCGGGGGACCAGCCTTCGCCCCTACGGCCTGTCTGGCCAACACAACCCCCTGCCAACATATTCTCAGTGTGTATGTGTACATTCCCCCTCCCTCTCACTCTCCTCTGCATTTCTTCCTCATCCTTCCCCGAGCCCTGGGGTCAGCTCCGTCTCTGACCTGCATTCTAAAAGCACCCTTTTGACATATCTGTCCACGACTGGTCATGCCTTTGTGGTTTAGAATCTCAGTGAGAATGCTTTCTATTGGAGCCTCAGCTGACTTACTGTCAGAAGTTCTCACTGAAAACAGAAGCCCCCCCCCCCTCCCCCGGTGGCACGAATACAGAAATCTGATTTGTCTACTCAAGCGGCTGCGGCTTGTCTGCACGCCTACCCAAATGCAAGTCAGATTCCAGGGTTTTGAAAATTGAATGTTTGCTTGAGTCTTGACCCGTATGGCGCGGGAAGGAAGCGAGAGATGAAAGACGGTGGCAAGAGGAGAAAAGCGAGAGCAGCTCACAGACACATTCAAGTCCATTTATCCACCTCAAAGTCAAACATACAAATACAAATCCATTTGTTTGTTTGAAATATGGTGCTCGTAAGCCAATCCAATGTTTGTGGAATTGGCTAAAACAGAACAGAGCTCTCCAGCTTGCGTTTTAGGGAGAGAGGAGAGAAACAGGCACACACTGGCAACCCACACAGTCATTACACCACTCACTTATTGACACCTCTGACTCGGCAATGGATTCCAGTCATGCCCTTCATCGTCTTCCCATAGCCTCTGAGGCTCAGACGCATGCACACTGTTAGACAAACGGCTCTTCGTGTCACCTTATGTGTTTAAACTCTACAATCTGAGCCTTGGGGGTGAGAAGGGGGAGTGATGTGGGCGGTGGGCAGCTTTTGTCAGCTCTCCCACTGCTCCATTACCATGCCCCATTCAGCCGCAGGCCCCCCAAAAATCGCTCCTAATGACTCCGAGCAGTATTCTTACAATACAAAACGGCCTTTGTACACATTGTGCCAGAGAGAGTCATTTGATATAGTGGGGTATCAAGTCCATTTCCAAGTCTTTTATTAATGCGGTGTTCAAATAGATGGTAGGCTTTATAGAGTGTGTAGTGTGTGTGTGTGTGTGGTTGGATGGGCAGGGGTGGGGGGTCTCACAGCAGACAGCAGGGTTTTTGGGAGAGAAGAGGGAAATTAATTGCTCTGAGATGACATCAGAACCACAAGCACGGTGGATGTGTGCAGAAACCTCAGGAGGAGCTCTGGTTGTGTTTGGCTCAGGCTGAATGGCTGCAGCACCATGGCCATTCTCCCTTTTGAGTTCCGGCACAATAATGGACCCGGCCCTCTGCATTTATACACACTGCTTCCCTGGCTTACTTCCTGCAAACCTTCCTTTGTGGCTCTCCTTCTCTGCTCCTTGAATAACACCGACAAGTTAAGATGGAGCAAATCCTAATGAACGCTGCCAACAATGCTGCCATAATATCACTAGCTCAGCAGTTGTGAGCGGTGCCAACTTGGCATTGTCGTGGAGGTCATGGGAATGATGTTGAGCTTACAGGTTCCTTCTAGACAAAGTCCTCAGCATGTCCTCTGATATAAACGCCAGAATCCAGAACTGACGAACGATAAAAGTCGTAATGAACAGACCGGTGCACAAACTCAGAATATGTAAAACATTTTTTACGTGGATTAACTAAGATCCATGTTTACACTTCCAGTCCCACTCTGCACCACAAATTATTCACCTTGCATCCTCCAGGTAAAGGTGACCGCTAGCTAGCATCGAACACAATGACCACGTGCGTTATGGTGTGTGTGTGTGTTCAGCTCAGGCTATGACTGAAGTCAGCAGAAAATCGGGTCACCCTGTTTTTTCCCCTCCAGCTACTTTTACATATTTACTTTTACATCAATGTTTTTTATTACATTGATGTTTTATGACTCGGTGGTCTCCAGTGTGATCTTCTTTGCTGTAGTGTGTTGGGGCAGCGGGGTGAAGACAGCTGATGCCAACAGACTCAACAAGCTCATCAGGAGAGCAGGCTCTGTCCTAGGAGTGGATCAGGAGTCGTTGGCAGTGGTGTCGGAGGGGGGAATGCTGAGGAAACTTCTCAGCATTCTGGACAACGGGTCTCACCCCCTGCATGCCACACTGGTTTCCTACCGGAGGACTTTCAGCCATAGACTGAGATCACCGATAACCGATAACCACCACACAGCGCCACAGGAGGTCTTTCCTCCCAGTGGCCATCAAACTCTTTAACTCTTCACCCCTAAGTAAAGGGCACTGAGAACTTCCACACCAACACTATGTGCAATATACATATCAATATAATAACCATCATTACAATACACTCGCTGCTATATATAACAATGTGCAATATTATTATTATTAGTAGTATTAATAATGCTATGATAACGTGAAATTTACGTAACTGCCACTACGTTTTATTTTTTGCACTACTAACTACTAAATACTGCTAATAATTGCATTGATTGTGTGACCATCTATGTTTCTATGTTTCATGTTGTCTGTGGATGTTTAATTGCTCTTTTTGCTGCACTTTTAGTGTACAGTTTTGCTGCTGTGTTTATTGTGTTTATTGTATTTTGTTACTCTGGCACAACAATTTCCTTCGGGATAAATAAAGTCTTATCTTATCTTATCTATTCTCGTCTGTACCTTTACAAAAGCAGTTTCATGGAGCCCTGACACACACACACACACTCATTTTGTTGTTACTTATGCAAATGTCCTACATTTGCATTTAATCTGGACTTCATGTTGACTTTGTATGCCAACTAGAATGTGGTTGGTGCTATCTGAGAACACGGTTACACTTCAATGACATACCAGCTATTTACAAAGCTTCCCTTTACTATAAATAGATAATGTGTGTTTATGTAGGGGTGCAAACATGTGCATCTGACCACAGCAAATGTTGCACACTACCTGACCCATCAGCCTTTATCGTTGGTGCAAAGCTACGTCAATACAAATGCTTAGTGTTTGATTTGTGCTCTGCCTCTTCTCAATTGAAAGGCAGCACTGACAGTGCTGACCCTACCCCGCCCCCCCCAGCCTGTAATCTTAAGCCCACATCCGTCACTGTGACCCCTGACCCTGCCTTTCACCGCAAATCATGTGACCAACCTTACATTTCAAAGCCAGCGCCAGCATGCGGACGGCTGCTTGCTGCTAGTATTCTCCTCCTGTACGTTGCTACCTAGAGAATGAAAAGTGAACCTGTTGCCAGTTCTTTTAAAATTGTGCTTCGGGAAAGAAGATACGATATAAGGACATCAATCATGTGATGGAGAGGGAAAGACAACCTCGTCTTATTTCCGGAAGGCCTAATGACACCCTTTGCTGTGCCAAAATGTGAAGTGCTCTTTCCATCTCTGAACCTAATTAGGCCGATGACTCAGATCAAGTCCCTTAAGTTTAAAAGACGAATAGTTCATGTCTCCTGAGAGAGAAATGCGTTCAGTGTTTTCAAATTCATTTTAGGATGTCATTTATGGTTATAGGAGGGAAAACTATTATCAAAGCAATCATTAGATGTCCTTCATTCACAACATAGCAATTCCCCAGAACTGTTTAAAAAAGTATCCAAACACAAAAGGACTGAGAGTATCTGCTAATCCCAAGGACAGCGGATCCACGCAGGAAAACACACACAAACACCCACACAAAACGCACTTATCAGGGGTACGTTGGAGGAATGCAGGCTAGGTTTGGCTGCCCTGCTGTGGGATTAGCGTGTGTTTGTATCAGTGGGTGAACTGAAGGAACCCTCTGTCCACACCAGAGAATGCAAACGGCTACGGCTCAGGGTGGTGACCGTTATCATACCGTCCCATGCAAATAGCTCAACAATGGAGTGCAGCAGAGTTCAGTGTTGTAGCCTCTTGTGAGTCAATGTGGCTGATAACGTGCCTCCCCAGACTGTGGCTCTCCAGTAGCTGAGAACCTTTTGTGTCAAGGTGAAAGGACTAATAGGAGGGAATGCAAACGCTAATGAGTTCCAGTCAACCATGATAAAGACCGTTTACATTTAGTTAATAGAGCAGTCACAATTTTAATTAGGTTTAATCAATAAACAGTTCATTGCTGTAAGATGGTATTTGTGATCAACAGAATGTTGTTACAGGCAAGCATGAAATCCTGTTTATAAAATTGCATTTGTGTGCTCAGGTATTCAACTCAATTGAACTTACCTATTTACCTTGTATTTTAAGTCAATAATATATATTTACTTACTTTCATTTTAGCCAAATGTAAGGGAAATGTTCCTATAATCATGATAAGGTAAGCACTTTTTAGTTCAACGTGGCTTGAATTCCACTTTCCATTAAAAGAGAAACAGCTGACCTTTAGCTACCATTAGCTGTCACAAAACGGAGGTTCAGGTCATCTCATACGCTACAATGAGCTCATCACATTCAGAGGCAATTCATCATGCTTGAATGACAGCAGCTAGAAACCCCAAATGCATGACTAGAAATGTGCCATTACAAAGAAATATGTTTCCTTCAGTTGATTCTATGCTGTGCATTTACACCTCTTGTATTTAACACATTGAGGGAAGACGATAACAGAGAGTGTGATATAAAAGCAAAAACATGATGAGCCACAAAGGAGTTATTTCACAAAATTATACTCACCAGCCAAAGAAGCGAAGCTCAAAAGTGTAAATGACATCTACAGATTTGCATTGGAGCATCTCATCTATTTTAGCGGCTGCTCACACTCTTTATCCAATCAACACACTCCGCTCACTTGCAGAGCACATCTGCACTGACTCTGGACCACCTGCTTTAACTCCATGCTCCAGAGTCTGACTCGGTTTTTAGCCTGCTTCTGTTTGTGTCTCTCCTCTCTTATTTAGCCCACCTCCTTTTGCATCCCTCCCATGATTCTCACTCCCTCTCACTTGTGCCTCAGCCTGTTGTAAGGGGGGAATTGGGAAACTCCCAAAGCACATGAGGAATCCTGTCCGTCTGTGTTTGTCTCAAAATGACATGTTTCTGCCCCTGATTTGATCTGAAACACACACACGTTTTAATAGGCACACAAAAGGTGGTTAGAAAAAAAAAGCATGAATTGATATAATCTCACAACCCCACCCCTACTCTCACTATCTTTAACCTACCCCTGAAAGTTCTTTATTATAGACCCTGACCCAGTATCATGTTCAGCCGCCTTATCAGGGCCGGGCCAGCACTCCCCCCTCTCTCATTACCTCCCCCCTGCAGCCTAGTCTTAGTTAAGCCCATACTCCTGCATGACTGCTTGTCCATGGACTGCTTTAACCCTTTTCCTGGTTCACCAGCTCAGCCAGCAATAAGCCTATTTGAGTAGACACGTACATGCACACACACAGCGCATACTTACACTCAAGATTGTTTGCACGCACGGCACGCACGCACACACACACACACACACACACACACTCACACACCATCACTCAACCCCCGGCTGGCTGCCATGTCGGTACCCCACGCCTGGAGGCCAGGACCAGCCCTCTGTAGAAAGGCTTTTAATTAGATAACAGTGAGAAGGGGAAAAAAAGTGGAGCGGAGGGAGCTCTAGAATGGGGAGGGTGGTTAATGGTGGGAGGGGAGGGGTGTCCAGTAATGCCATTAGACTACGGCAGGCTTTAAGGAATCCCTGTTTCTGGAGCCCAGAGGCAGATCAATATGAAGACAGAGTGGAGAGCGGCTGCTGGCAGCTTTCTCTCTGCAACAGGAGCGGCTTGCCTGGAATTAAAAGAATTCTGAAAATCCCTTTTTGGAGAAAAGCCTGGCCCGACCCGCTCAGCGAGGACTTTGCTGACTCACCAAATATGTCCTACCCCTTTAAAAATATGTTGTCCGGATAAATCCGGAACATAAACAAGCACACATAAAACTAATGAAGTCACGCCCATCTACTTCCGGTCCATGGGACCTTATTTCGGAAAAATAATGTATTGAAGTCAATGAAGAGAGAAAACGTATCTTTCGATCCCGTTTGAATTGTGCCATGAATTACACATATGATGTTTGTCAATCTTAACAAATAATTTCCATGTCAAAAAAGTCACAGTTTTGTCGTAAAACTGTTGAAAAATACGCAACTAGAAAGACTACAAATCCCAGAATCGCGTAAGTGATGTCACAATTGTTTTCCTCCACTAAGAGATAGATTATCTATATGGCGCTGATTTTAGCTATCTATATGGCGCTGATTTTAGCTATCTATATGGCACTGGCTAAGATAAGATAACGTTAACAAGATGCCTGTGTGCTTAGTACCAGGTTGTTATCATACCAGCAATGGGTCTTGCTCGTTCTTTCGCTTCCCGTCTGATGAAAGGACCACGAGTGGCTGGATCAAGTTAGCTACCTAGCTAGTAGCTAGCACATTAGTTAGCATTACAGCCTTGTCATTTTTATTAGCCTTAATATAAAGTAACATTAAGTAACCCAAAATGTTAAACAGTAAGAGTAGTAGTCATATTTCGTGAACCCTTTGAAGAGTACTGTCACCGGTGTGATCATTCTATAATACACAATTTAAGCCCGGGGGAGAAATGCTAACGCTAGCATCGGCGATCGCCGATCTTTTCTACTTCATGCTATCTGCACAAATGGTTGACATTAAACATTAAAAAGACCATGCAGTTCAGAGAGAATCAAAGGAAGGCAGGCAGGCAGCTTTGCATGACATTCTTCTGGACGTGTTTCATTGTGGTGATAGTGAGGGTAGTCAATCGTTTTGTTGACAGTAGTGACGGCCATCTTGGTGACGTGTGTTGTTGTGAGAGTCTGCGAGACCAGAGATGTAGTTCATTGAGCGTTTCACACAAACAAATGTGTTACTTCACAGTTTTACGACACATTTTTATTTTTTTGACTTGCAAAATTATCTTTTAAATCAGGGGTGGGGAACCTTTTTCCTCTCAAGGGCCATTTCAATGTTTTCAACATCGTCCGAGGGCCGTACAAATTATTGACCTCTGCTTAAAAATACTCATTTCACCTTTCTTTCATGCTGTGCAAAGAAAAAGCAACCTCTTAATCCAGATATCTTACCATGACTCGTGCATGCATGCACATGCACAGTTGTGGCATGACCACCAAAACAGAAAGTTATGGACACAAGATGTGTGCAAATGTATTTAGTTTCCTATCCATTTAAATGGGGGGGACCTAACCTCTTCTAGGGGGGTCCGGGGGCATGCTCCCCCGGGAAGATTTTTTTTTAAATGTTGAAGTTAAAAGCATCAATCTGGTGCACTTTGAGAGCAACATTAGATCTATGGATACATCTCTCAACATCCAGATGAAACATAACTGTAAGCAGATTTTCTTTTTCTTTATGGATATTTTACAAATCACTCTCCTTTTAAACTGTATTCTTGTTTATTAATAACAACTTTTTTTACTGTCATATAGTATTTTATACCCGTTTAATTTATTCTCTTATTTTTTTATAACTATAATGTTCATATAAAGATGTGCCTTTACCTCACTGGTTGTAGAAAAAGCTTCTTATATTCGTTAGCATAGCTAGCTAACCAGATGCTAATAACAACAAAGTTATTGACTGTATGATCAGTATGACAGATCGCCACTGGGCTTACAACTAAGACACAGCCACGCAAAAACTGCAGCATGTGTACGGCTCCTTATGGGTAGCCTACTGCAATTTTTGGAAGTGCCGGAGCGGAGCTGCGTTCTGGTGCTCCCCGAACTACACCCCTGTCAGACGACACATATACCAGGTGAACATGGTGATTACACGTTAGGCTTGTGTTGTGTTCAAGGACCCTGACCTTGGCCAGGAAAAACAGGCACTCACTTGTTTAATTATTTTGCGGTCTAGATTTGTTTAATTTTTTGCGTGTGTTTATAAATTACCTCGAGGGCCACACCAAATGGTCTCGCGGGCCGTATACGGCCCGGGGGCCGGAGGTTCCCCACCCCTGTTTTAAATTAACAAACATCATGTGTAATTCGTGGCACAATTCAAACGGGATCGAAAGATAATCTTTCTCTCTTCGAAATAAGGTCCCATGGAGCTCCCCCGGAAGGGGAGGGACTTCGCCACTCTATAATGCCCTTCCTTGCAAAGATATATTATATCAACGGTGTGCAATCACACACCCCAAGTACAAATACGCATATATTTAAGCACACACACTCCTAGTTGTCTATTAATTAACTAGTAATGGAAAACTGCAAAATAAAATAAAAAGGTATTCACATTAGGGCTGCACGATTTGGGGAAATAATCTAATTGCGATTTTTCTGACAGATATTGCGATTCGATTTGCGATATTTGTTTTTAAGTGACCCAACGGAAGTTTATTGTAAAATGCGGCCATATCTCCGGCTAGGAAGGTCGCATCAACATGCTCCCGTCTCTAGCACCCCCGCAGCCCGAGCTACGAGTGAAAGAACTAAACTTACATGAAACTTCCGTTGGGTTGCTTTAAAGCCAAGCTTCAGTTTAAGATTCACCCTGTAATAGAAACATGTGATGGAGCATTACTAACCTGACTCAGATGCTTTGTTTCACCAAACCATCTAAGAAAGCTCCATTGGAAGCCATTTGGAAAGGGCAGGCACTTTCAAAAATACTTGGCAGGTGATTGGATCAATCCGTCTATCACCTTCTATCATGGGCCACTTCTGATTGGTTAACAATGGCTGGTAAATGTGGAGCACAGCACTTCTGATTGGTGTGGATGACTGACACACGAGAAGAACAAAACAAAACAAACAACAAAGAATTTGCAGGCTTTGCGATTTGATAATTGCAGCATTTAAAAACGTGATTTCGATTTAAAATCGATTAATCGTTCAGCCCTAATTCACATGACGTGTGGAGTTTTTCAGACAACTGTACTTCCCCAACCAGCCTACAGCTCTTTCTACCAAAGGCTCTGTTGATACATACAATTATCCTGCCCCAGAACCTTTCAAATCTTCAAATTGTTGTTCTCAGATGGTTGTTAACATAGTGTACTTGACTATAGCTTTTGCTAGAGATGCTTTAGCAATCTGGGCAGGCGCAGAAGGCTTTAATTCCACGTTAGCCTTTCCACAAACCAGACTTTCTTCAGCACTGGCCAAACCCTACGTGCCCATAATAAGCTACAACACACTGCTCTCCGCTTTGATAAACCAAGGAAACCAAAACAGTGTGTCAGAAATAGAATTCAGGGGCCACTTCTCTTGGCATAGCAGCAGGATCCCAATAAAGCCTGAATGTCACCCACATTACACATAGCAAGAAGGATGAGACAGATCAATCACTCATTGTGTGCTCTCCCAGCAAATTAACCTTTAAGTAAATCCGTGACGTTGATGCTTAAACACAGAGCTTCTACACATACATAGCTTTTAACATGTAGCGCCCTCAGGATTAGCACTACTCCAATGGCCATAAGAGCACATGACAGTTAACAGTCTCCAGGAGTTGAGGACATAAGATAGATTGTCCAAGAGTCTTCTGTAGTCCCTAAAGGCTCAAGAATCCTATCAGTGGGGTTTTTTTTACGCAGGGCCAACTGTTGCACACCGCCACAGGACTGTCTCAACTACCTCGCTATTATTTATAATGAAAATGTAATTATGCAATGTTGAATCGATCCTTTAAGCTGCACCACGAGGCAAACGTGGTGCATCCCAGGCCTACACAGAACTGTTTAACACGTTTGTTCTTGCGTCTGAGAAGAGAAGAAGAACTCGTAGCAACAAAGATAACTTCGGTTTCTAGGGTTTTTCCTGCGTACCGGATTTCAGGACGGAAACATGTGACACTTTCAAAATCTTAATGAAAATTAGACGAGATATGCAGGGTTTTCCCCAAAGAATGCAGTTTCTATTTTGATATGGCTGCGCATATATGTAGTTAGTTTAATTAATGTAAGGCAAGGCAAGGCAAGTTTATTTATATAGCACTTTTCAACACAAGGCAATTCAAAGTGCTTTACAAAAAACGAAAGACATTAAGAAAAAGACATTTAAAATCAGTCATTAAAAAGAAAAGCTAATAAAATAAACATTAAAAGAAAAAATACATGGATAAAAGTTTCAGTGCAGTCTAAGATATGAATAGTTCAATTAAAAGCAGCGACAAAAAGAAAAGTCTTCAGCCTGGATTTAAAAGTAGTCAAGAGTTGCAGCGGACCTGCAGGTTTCTGGGAGTTTGTTCCAGATATTTGGAGCATAATAACTGAATGCTGCTTTACCATGTTTAGTTCTGACTCTGGGGACAGAAAGCTGACCAGTCCCTGAAGACCTGAGAGATCTGGGTGGTTCATCATTTAGCAGGAGGTCGGAAATGTATTTTGGGCCTAAACCATTCAGTGCTTTATAAACCATCCATCCATCTTCTCCCGCTTATCCGTGGTCGGGTCGCGGGGGTAGCAGTTCCAGCAGAGAGCCCCAAACTTTCTTTTCCCTGGCGACATCAACCAGCTCTGACTGGGGGATCCCAAGGCGCTCCCAGGCCAGCGAAGAGATATAATCCCTCCACCTGGTCCTAGGTCTACCCCTTGGTCTCTTCCCAGCTGGACGTGCCTGGAACACCTCCCTAGGGAGGCGCCCAGGTGGCATCCTAACTAGGTGCCCGAACCACCTCAACTGGCTCCTTTCGACGCGAAGGAGAAGCGGCTCAACTCCGAGTCCCTCCCTGATGACCGAACTTCTCACCTTATCCCTAAGGGAGACACCAGCCACCCTGCGGAGAAAAACCCATCTCGGCCGCTTGTATCCGCGATCTCGTTCTTTCGGTCATGACCCATCCTTCATGACCATAGGTGAGGGTAGGAACGAAAATGGCCCGGAAGACCGAGAGCTTTGCCTTCTGGCTCAGCTCCCTTTTCGTCACAACGGTGCGGTAAAGCGACTGCAGTACCGCTCCCGCTGCTCCGATTCTCCGGCCCATCTCACGCTCCATTGTTCCCTCACTCGAGAACAAGACCCCGAGATACTTGAACTCCTTCACTTGGGGTAAGGACTCATTCCCTACCTGGAGTGGACAGTCCATCGGTTTCCTGCTGAGAACCATGGCCTCAGATTTGGAGGTGCTGATCCTCATCCCAGCCGCTTCACACTCGGTTGCGAACCGATCCAGTGAGTGCTGAAGGTCGCAGACCGATGAAGCCATTAGAACCACATCATCTGCAAAAAGCAGTGGTGCAATCCTTAGTCCACCAAACTGCAGACCCCCTCCCCCATGACTACGCCTCGAAATCCGATCCATGTATATTATAAACAGGATTGGTGACAAAGCGCAGCCCTGGCGGAGGCCAACCCTCACCGGAAATGGGTCCGACTTACTGCCGAGGACCCGGACACAGCTCTCGCTTTGGGAGTACAGAGATTGGATGGCCCTGAGTAGAGACCCCCTCACCCCATACTCCCGCAGCACCTCCCACAGTACCTCCCTGGGAACTCGGTCATACGCCTTCTCCAAGTCTACAAAACACATGTAGACCGGATAAGCGTACTCCCAGGCCCCCTCCAGGATCCTTGCGAGAGTAAAAAGCTGATCCGTCGTTCCACGACCAGGACGGAATCCGCATTGTTCCTCCTCAATCTGAGGTTCGACAATCGGCCTGACCCTCCTTTCGAGTACCTTAGAGTAAACTTTCCCGGGGAGGCTGAGTAGTGTGATGCCTCTGTAATTGGCACACACCCTCTGATCCCCCTTTTTAAATAGGGGAACCACCACCCCGGTCTGCCACTCCTTCGGTACCGTTTCCGACTTCCACGCAACGTTGATGAGACGTGTCAACCATGACAGTCCCTCAACACCCAGAGCCTTCAGCATTTCCGGGCGGATCTCATCCACCCCCGGGGCTTTGCCACTGTGGAGTTGTGCTTTATAAACCAGCAGCAGTATTTTGAAATCTATTCTTTGACACACAGGAAGCCAGTGTAAAGACTTCAGAACAGGAGTGATGTGATCCACTTTCTTAGTGTTAGTGAGGACTCGAGCAGCGGCGTTCTGAATCAGCTGCAGCTTCCTAATAGATTTTTTAGTGAGACCTGTGAAAACACCATTGCAGTAGTCGAGTCTACTGAAGATAAAGCATGGACAAGTTTTTCCAAATCCTGCTGTGACATTAGTCTTTTAATCCTAGATATATTCTTTAGGTGATAGTAGGCTGATTTAGTAACTGTTTTAATGTGACAGTTGAAACTCAGGTCAGAGTCCATGACTACACCTAGATTTCTGGCTTTATCTGTTGTTTTGAACATTGCAGACTGAAGCTCAGCGCTAACTTTTATACGTTCTGACTTGGCTCCAAAAACCATTACCTCAGTTTTATCTTTGTTTAATTGGAGAAAGTTCTGACACATCCAGTCATTGATTTGTTCAATGCACTTACTCAGTGTTTGAATTGGAGCATAGTCTCCTGGTGAAATTGTTACGTACATTTGTGTGTCATCTGCATAGCTATGGTAACTTATTTTGTTGTTTTTCATTATCTGAGCCAGTGGTAGCATGTAGATGTTAAAGAGAAGAGGCCCCAAGATGGAGCCTTGAGGAACCCCACATGTCATATTTGTCAACTCAGATGTGTATTTACCTATAGAAACAAAGTTGTTTCTGTCCTTTAAGTAGGATTCAAACCAATTTAGAACTATTTCCGAAAGTCCCACCCAGTTTTCCAGTCGGTCTAGTAATATGCTGTGGTCAACAGTGTCAAACGCAGCACTGAGATCTAATAATACTAACACTGAAGTTCTGCCACTGTCTGTGTTTAAGTGGATGTCATTGAAGACCTTTACAAGAGCAGTCTCAGTGCTGTGGTTTGGACGAAAGCCTGACTGGAACACATTGAAACAGTTGTTTAAATGCAAGAAATTACTCAACTGTTGAAAAACAACTTTTTCAATGATTTTACCTAGAAATGGGAGGTTTGATATGGGCCTGTAATTGTTCATTACTGAAGCATCTAGATTATTCTTTTTTAAGAGCGGTTTAATGACTGCAGTTTTCAGGGTCTGTGGAAAAATACCTGAGTGAAGAGATTTGTTTACTATATGAAGTAGATCTGAGGCCATGCAAGGCAAAACATCGTTGAAAAATCCTGTTGGAATAATATCAAGGCAGCAAGAGGAGGATTTCAGAAGTTGTATAATGTCCTCTAGGTTTTTATCATTAATCTGATGGAATTGTGTCATGGTGTCTGAATTGATTTTAAGTGGACACAGAGACAACACATCTGCTGTTCCTGATGCAGAGGCACTGACTGCTTGTCTGATTTCCTGAATTTTGTCAGTGAAAAAGGAGGCAAAATCATTGCACGCCCTGGAAATTCAGAGGCTACTGACACTGGGGGGGTTAGTTAGTCTGTCGACGATAGCAAACAAGGCACGTGCGTTGTTTTTGGTAATGATGTCAGAGAAGGACGATTATCGTGCGTTTTTCAATTCCAAATTATAAAGGCCCAGTCTCTCTTTATAGATTTCAAAGTGAACCTGGAGATTTGTTTTTCGCCACCTGCGTTCAGCTTTTCGACATTCTCTTTTTTCTGTTTTCACGCTCATGGCCTTTCTCCATGGAGATATTTTCTTGCCAGACACTTCCTTTACCTTAGTTGGAGCAATGGCATCTATAACATTTTTAATTTTTGAATTAAAATGATCTACTAGCTCATTTACTGAGATGTTAGCAGGGGCAAGTGTGGAAGAAAAATTCTGAGTAAACATTTCCCTAGTATTTTCAGTTAAATATCGCTTTGTGGTTATCTCTTTTTGAACATTTTTGTGAACAGAAATAGAGCTCTTAAAGAAAACACAGGAATGGTCAGACAGTGCAACATCAGTCACCACAACCTTAGAGATATTCAGACCCTTTGAGATAATTAAGTCCAGAGTGTGCCCCTTATTGTGCGTGGGCTCCGTCACATGCTGAGTCAGTCCATAGCTATCAAGAACACAAAACAGTTCTTTAGCCCCTCTGTCCTGGGGGTTGTCAACATGGATGTTAAAATCACCAACAATGACTAGACGGTCAAAGTCAATACATACTATAGACAGCAGTTCAGTAAAGTCATCAAAAAAGCTTGCACAGTATTTGGGTGGTCTATAGATATTTAGGAACAGAGCTCGAGAGGAGCATTTCAGCTGAAGGGCCACATATTCAAAAGAATCAAAGTTTGTAGACATTTATAAAAAGAATAACCTTGGAAGCACAACATGCTCTGTACATATTTTATCTCATTTCAAACAACAGTTAAATAATACATATAAGCATCACATAATTACGCCGAGATTTAATTTAAACCCTTTTAAATCAAATGTAGTTAGATGCGACATCTGACATAGCTTTAAGTAAGCGTAAGCGCAGACAGATTCAGACGTTGATAAGAGGAATGAGTGGAATTCTGAAATGGCTGCAACAACATAAAAACAGTGGTGAAGCAAAAATAACAGAACAAGATCGGGGTCTGAAACAGCTTTAAATGCTTGTTCAAACAAAAGACTCCAATAAAAAAAGAACCATTGTTGCATTTTAAGGGACCATTTTTTCGTGCTGATGCTGAAGATATCCCTCACGGCCATATTGCATTTAAGGGTCTTTCACGCCCTGTTTAACGCAATACCCATAAATATATTGGGCAGCCCTACCTGACTGTTTGTGCAGACATTTAAAAAATGCAGCAAATGTCAAAGAAAGCATGGAAAAGAGTAGCAGTATGGAGTAACAGGAAGTAGAGGGCTGAAAGACATTAAGGATGGAGGAAATGGTGCCAGCGAGGCACTTCCAGCTGTTTATCAAGAAACTCAACACACCAAGGTCATGAACCCTCCAGCTGCATGGATACAGTTAATACTGCAGAGCAAAGAGGACTGACAGACTTAAGGACAGATGGACATCAACAGGTCCATCTCCTTTTTCCAGTTGTTGTCAGAGCAGTAGTGGGCCCCAAGGCACAATGATTAACGCCTCAGTCAAATGCTACACAAACCAGATGGTAGAGATGGAGAAGAAGGGCAAAGTCCGTTCTCTCCCTCTCCAACCAGCAGCACACAGAGGAAGGACTGAACCCACACACACACCGTCACCCAACACGCATGCTTAATCTTGGACACACAATTACATTTACATACATTTAAATAAACATACTGTCCACAGTCATGAAGTGTTCTGCAGCGACATTGTAATCACGTTTAATGCAGCCTATACAGTATGCTTAAACATGAAAACAGCAGCATAAAACACAATTACACACGCGTTTTACAACGTTACTATACTTGCATTCACAACCCATAAATGAAGACTAAAAGGCAGAAGGCTACCCGGGGCGTGCTGGGTAAATAAGAAATGTCAGTCATCAGCTCTACAAGACGGAAAGCTTGCTACCAAAAGAAACATGTAATCAAGACAAATCTTTCCTTCGTTTAACATCCTGTCCTCTAAACCTCGGACAGGACGCTCCAAACAACACAAACGAAACATTGTTTACCATCATCTTGGATGGAACAGCCCATTAGATGTGGCTTTGTGCATCTGTTTGTGTGTTGCGCATGAGCAGCAGCCTTTTCACACATATGTGAGCCCATCATGGCTGTTCTCCAAGACTGCTGTGTAAAACATTTCGGACAAAACACTGAAGTGGCAGGACGAGGCATCAAAGCACACACAACACATATTGACTCAAATCATAAGCTTGATCCTTTCACAAGGCTCAGAGTATCTCACATATCAAAGGTCTCGCTCAAACACTAAATAGCATCCCTTTCAGCTTGCTACATGAAAGAGAACACTGTGGTGTCTTATAATATGCCGTGTTCCCATTCACAGAGACAAACTTCAAAGAGGGCTTATACAAGTTGGAAACCTTTTACTGTCTCTCTCGTTTGGTGATTCCTGGTAGCTTTAGTAAGACTATTATCAGCGAGGTTGCAGGGTCATTCATAATATGGCACACTCTCCAGCCTTCTTTAGATCAGCTTCTTCACACACTCTGTGGGGCGTCTCTGGCTTCAGTCAAAGACAGAGTGTGAATATGTATTACAAACATCTGGCCAAGTCCTTATCACCATGGGAAAATGTCTCGGGACAAGCCTGTGTTATCCCCGCCCCAGGGCCCGTCTCATCTGGACTTGGACTGTGGCTCAGCAGCCATGTCAAACTCTCAAGTAGCCTTTCTCATTACTGGTGAATTACGGAAAAGCAATAGGCTCGTTTGCCGTGTGTTCCCCTTTCTTGTGTGAGAGCTGGACCTGAGGCTGTTTTGCCTCCAATGCCACGCAGTTCCTTCCACACTTGAACCACGTGGGCAGAACTAAGTAAGGTCGGTCAATTGAATTAGGAAAGCAGAGTGAAACAACGCAAATAGAGTCAGACTGTTGAGTCTGTTGTTCTCCTTCTCTAAAAGGAAGTGAGCACTGCCCTTGTGGCTACACTTTTCCAAAAGTGTAGTTAATAAAAGAGGATCCATGCTTATAATAAACATATACAAAAACCAGACGCAAGGCACTGATATAAGATGTGTTCTTACTCTGAACTTGTTTGACTTGTAGAGTTACACTCACGTTATGGGTTTACTTCAAAAGAGTATACTGCACTGATTTAACATTGCATTCCTATAACATTGCTGGACTCTCATTGCACAGCGCCTACGTTAACCACAATGCAAGGCAAACGCCAACAGTTTGGTCTGAGAGTTAGGTTTGTTATGATGGTAGCTGCTACATTTGCAACCATCCCTGGGATTTATGACTCAAATGTATGAACACAAGAGGAAAAAGGAGCAAAGAAGAGACGTGGTTCTTGGTGACTCCTGAGATCAGTCAGAGGCCATTTGGAGCGAAAAAATAACTGATAGGAAAAACACTCTAATGGCCGATTTGACATGAATAAAGCCAGACAGAACATTTTGAAAACCCTTTCAGAGTGCTGTTCCAATGCCTTGGATACCCAATTTGACATGACAGTGATAAGTGTATGCCTCAGTATGGTTATAATGGAGTTTAGAACAAAAAAAGCACCCATCATATATTCTTGTGTTGCACAGAGAGAAGGAGGATACATTTAAGTAGAGACTAGGGCTGTACCCGAATATCCGAATATCCGTTCGTTGGAGTACTATTCGGGTTTCAATTTCGTTATTCGGATATTCGTTTTTTTCCCAGTTTTTTTTGGCAGCCGCTTTGCACTGCGGCTGCCAAATAGAATTTATTGAAATCTCCAATATCAATGTAAGAGCTTGTGCCTCTTCGGGGTGCTAACACATAACCATAAACGTTATTGTTTACTTTCTCCGTCTTTATATGTAGATATTACTTTTTCTCCTTTACATTGTTTCCATAGCAACAACAACTTCCTGTCAACAGTGCTAACTCTCCTTCAAAATAAAAGCATGTCCATACAAAATAGGAAGCCAAGCCAAATTACACTTAAGACATATACAACTGCAACGAAAGTAACAAACACAATGCAATATCCTTTTCAATTTCAAAGAACACAAATTGGGTTAATACATTAACTATAAAACAACAATACTGTAGAATAACAAAATGAATCCCGTGAATAAACCGAAATACACGTGTTGAAGCGGTTCGCTGCTGACCCCGCCCGCGCAGGCTGAATATTCGCGGCTGATTACTACTGAATATCCGGAGCCCGAAAAATGGTATTCGGGACAGCCCTAGTAGAGACCACTTCATTTTCCAGCATTACCAAATGACTGCCCCTTATATGTTTCCCTCATTTACTTAATGATTCTGCTTCTAGAAAACTGTTGTGCACTTGGCACATTTCACCCATTGTGTTGCAGTACATTCAAGATTAAATGACAAAAATACAAAGCAACAAATTAGGACTAGAGAGAAAAGCAGTTGGCCAAGCAAGCCACTAGAGAACTGAACCGGTGCCAGCGCACCCACACACGCTGGCATGGGGCGATTTCATGCAAAACTGAAGATGAGATTCATATTTTCAATCAGAGAACCCTATATTAAAAGAACAAAGATAACCAAAATGGCTGAATTGAATATGCCATCACCCTCTCACAACAATTAAAATCAACCATGGTCCGAGGAGTAATCCCTGGGTATTCCTGACAGAAGTTCAGCCACGCACATCCTGATCAGAGGACTTTCATGAAGGTGTATAAAATATTAACTTAAAGGAGACCTATCATGCTATATTTAAATGATATAGTGTATGACCATACCTATATAAGGTATATTTATACATTTTATTTTTCAAAATACCAAACAGATCATTTTTTAGCCATGCCTCGTTTCGCTCATTTTCGCTCTTTTCCAAGCCTGTCTTTGAAAATTCTGAGCAGCAGCTGACCACGCCCCCTGCAGAAGAGGGGGCATGAGCCGGTGAGAGTCACGTTAACATGCTTGCTGTGATTACGAGTGTGGAATAAACATGTCATCTCAGAGCAATGCATGTGTTCAAGCGTATTATCAATTTGATCCAGAGACTGACCCTGAAGCAGCGGAGGTTTTGGTGGAGGTGCAAAGATCTCGGTTGCAGCAGGACGTTTCTGAATGGTTAGTTGACAAGCTGTTGTTCCTATTTATTTTACTCTGTTACGATGCTTGCTACTTATTCTGTTCATATTTTGGCTAATTAGCAAGAATGCTATGTGTACAGTTTATAACTTAGAGCTTGTAACGCAAAAACAGCGATACATATATATATTTATAAAGGGAGACATTCATATTTTCAGCATATATACAATGGCCTCATTGCGTTTATTAATAGTTTAGTCCTTTTCTTCCAACATCGTGCAACAACCGTTGGAAAGTTCAATAACTTAGGGTGATAAAAAGTATAACTCCAACAACACCTCAGTTGTCAGCAATGTGTGTAGTTTCATGTGTTTTTTAAAAGCTCAGTTATTGACTTCTTTCTACAGGTGTACATGTGCAAATTGCGCCACGATGCCTTCTGAACGGAGAATGTGTGCTGCATGGAGATACCACAGGTAACATTTTTGATAGCTTCACTAAGTTGTCTGTTTAGAGAATACATTTTTAACATGTCATTCAATATATCTTTATCACACTAGGTGTCAAGACGGATGCAGGAACTTGAGGACTCTATAACCTGTATGGTGGACCATCCTGGATTGGAGCCTGTGTGCCTGAATGTGTTCTCCCTGCAGAATGCATTGAATATTTACAGAGCTGAACATGGTGGACTACAGTTGAGGCAAATAGAGCAGTGAGTGGTTTGTTTCTTTTGACTGAAATTGTAAAACGAATGCTAATATTGTTCATGGAAATAAATACTGGTGTATATGGCTTTATGCAATCTTTCATTGTACATGTACTATTATATATATATATTATTACACAGCAATGGCATAACACACCCATGTGTACGACAAAAAAAGTCCACACACAACCTTATGCTTTTGAAATCAGAATATTCTTTACCCATCCAAACATGAATAATCACGACACATTTGATATCAACTCTGAACTTTATTGTCAAAATGAACGGTTCTTTGAACCCATAAAAAAAAACGAAATGTACTTGTATTTTGTATAAATTACACTAAATATTTTTTTTAATGATTTCAGGCGTCACAGGTATCTAGCCTACAGAAGCTTTGTGAGCTGGTGCTGGGGCTTCCTTGGACGCAGGATCAGAGTGGTGATTCCGGCCTGCGTTGTCCTCAGGGAGGCAGGAGTTTCTTGATCCGCAAAATGTCTATGTTGGGTTCAGACAGTCAAATTGAACCGTGTAGCATACCCGGCGATGACCTCGTCCCTGTCAGGTCGCTCATAATGGTGCAGGGTCCACAAAGACTTGGTCGAAGATGAGGTCCATCAAGTTGGCCACGTAGCCTGTGCAATGTTAAAAAAAAGCACAACAAAAAATGTGGTTTAGATTAGTATATGCATGTAAAAAACTGAAAGTTCTTTCTAATTTTATATTTGTAAATAGTTGTATAATAAATATTTTAAACACTTACGGAATGTGGGGTCAGTCTTTACTGGTTTTGCTCTGCATTCTCCCTTCCTGGCCTTTGGGAACTGCAGTTTATACAGAGGGTTTCCAGGGGATGTAGTGGCTTGTGCACGCTCAGCGTTTTCATTGTAGTGCAGGGCTGCCAGGTACAGTCTTTCATTTCCGCCATGAGAAAAAAAATGTAAATAATAGCAAAGGATGTACAAATTGTCACTAATTAGTAAGTATGTGAGGTGCTGGCCTGTAAAGAAGAAAACATAGTTGGAACAAAATCATCTCAATTTAGTATTCAGGATGAGAAAATACTATTTGGATAAATATAGTCTGAAATCCCAAAAGATGGGGCTTAAAACTCTCTATTTAGCAAAGCTCTTTGCTTAGCCTTTTCCAATCTGAGTTAGTTTTGAACCGTAACGTGCATGCTGTGTTTCTGACTCAATACAGATGATGTGTTGGAGAGGGGCTGAGCTCAGTAGACTGACTGTAATGAGTGCTAGCCACTAATTAGCCTGTTGCTAGGTAAGGCCTTGTCAACAACAACATACCAACGGGGCTTTAGCTCCGTTTTACTCGTGGTGTGTGTCCCCCCTCGCATACATACACACAGTGTTGTATCCTCACACACCCCCATTTATATTCATGTGCGCAACAAGTAAACACACAAAAGCTTTTACATATAACGCTGCAAAAAACGGCATGTCTCATTAGCGTAGCGTAGCTTAGCTTACAGATCTGATCGTTCTTAGAGACTACAATCACAAAAGCTTTTACATATAACGCTGCAAAAAACGGCACTTACCTACAGAAGATTACGTTTGTTATTATAACTTACTCAATATGATTTTAGAGGATACAAAATACTAATAAATAGGAGAATAAATACTTGTGTTATCGGCTAGGGCGTGGCTTTACAGCCTTCACACAGATGGCCATTACGGCAGTATGTCTGAACATGTTAGCAAATGCCTGATAATTAAAATAAAAGACAAAGCAAAGACTGCGGAGCGTACAATATAAAATGTTACAAAAACATATAAACACCTAACCGATTACTATTTGGGTTTGAGGCGACATTGATACGGCAAAGCTACATGCTACATGCTACAAGCTAGAGATAGCTTTATCAGGAAAAACACCGCTAAATAAAAACTTACAGCTTCAAAATTGGATGTGTCCTCACTGGCCTGCTCCCGGATGGTTGGTATTGATCCCGGCAATGCACGTGGCCGTGGCTCATTCCCCTGATAGGTGGAGAGTTGACCAATAAGCAGAGCACGTCTCTTTGTGACGTAGGAAAGTGTTGAAATCTGGATCCGTTTTTTTCAGATCCGTTTCAGCCACTTTTTTAGAGATTTGGCGAAGGAGGAAAATAGAGAGGGTTGTGTTTTCTGACACTTGGTGAGTTCCCTGGAACACCGGGGACACATATTCATGTATAAAAGACGTCCAAAGGTGCATTTTGCATGATAGGTCCCCTTTAAACATTGCGGTATTAACTTGTTTGATACTGTTTCGTTCTCAAAAACTAGGTGAATGCATCTTACATTGATAACATATTTCAGGACTAAATGAATAGTAAGAAAAGGTTTACAGTATGGCGATAGACATTGTTATCCCTGTATTATGATACATATCCTAAATGCTTGCCAATATATAGCCCTAGGTGTGCATGTAATGGAACAAATGACTTAACTGGAGTTTGTCAACGCTCTTGAATAAAATTCTTTGTCACGGCATTAAAATGGAAACTGGCTGATAACATTCTCAAATAACAACAGTGGAAAAGTTACCATAATGTCACAAACAATGAAAACTCTGAATGATAACAATGTCACAGAGGTGACATTCCTTGGTGGTAGGGATGCTGTCATCTTTTATTTGAGCTACAGCCCATTAGAGAAGCCAATAGGCGCTCATCTCTTACCTCATTCACACCAACGGTGTTTCAGGGCCGGTTCGGAGCTGGAGCTTGAAAAGCACCGGGTTTTCCTGTTCACACCGCAGCGGAGCAGCCTCTTAGCTCCGGAATCCGGTTCGTTTCAAGCACCAAAAAATTGTCCGGCCAGAGCAAAAGCACCACATACGCCATGCTTACGTCGAGGCGGGGGCAGGGGCAGGATCAACTCCTGAACAACAACAAGAAGCCCGCGTTTTAGCCAGCTTGTACACAACGATGGAGAAAACTTAACAAGCAGCAGTGGTCCACTGAAGAGACCAGCTACCTACTGGGAATCTGGTCTTCCGAAGAGGTACAGAGGAAGCTGGAGCACAATCGGCCATTGTTGTTGTTGTCGGTGTGAGGGGTTTCCGCAAGGTTTGGCTTTATGAAGCAGGCACGCAAACGGTTACGTCATGACGCAAACGATGACGCAATGACGCAGCACCAGTCGGACTCTGGGCGGTGTGAAAAGAGCCTCCGCTAAACCGAAGAACCGGTTCTGAACCTGAAAAGCTCTAGCACGGAGCTTGAACCGGAGTTGCTTTGGTGTGAATGAGGTATCTGTGAGCTGGCTGCAGAGCACTATTACAGGGAAACAGTTTGGACTTTGACCTTGCAGCCTGCAGAGAGCTGGGAACAACTTATGCGCCCCTCTGCCTCCCATCAGTGAGAGATCCCGGAACCAGACAGGTTTCTTAATATTCAGCCCTTTCCCCTGCTGTTAGTGAGTTATGGCGCTCTAATAATGTGCATTCCAGCACTTGCAAGATGTTCCCAGTCTGTGCGCAGGTGTTGCTTTGCCTTTGATTGGTGTTTGTTGTACTCCAGGGGGAAACATATACGGGACAACAAAAGTAACTAACTTTTTTCCCCCCCATCAACTTTCTTTTACCGTTACATGTTTCTCCCTCCTGCTGTTTCAACAAATGAGCTCAGTGTTTTTACAATGATTAGCACTTGAGGGACACATTCACTTCAGCAGGCAATGTGCAAAGCCCAAGTGGTTTGAATGTTTGCCTATGGATATCAACAAAATACAGAATTCAGATCCTAGAAATGAAAATAATTGAAGTTCACACAGAGACAGAGAAACCCGACAGCATGGATTCTGTCAATATAAAGCCAACAGCTCAGTTTACATAAAACCCTCAAGGCAATTGGTCCGACGTAAGTGCAGACAAGTTTTCATCTAAACTGACAGAAATTCAAAAAAGGCAATATAATGCATAAAACTACGGAACAGTGACAACTAGGATAAATCTCCTGTGACAACAAGAAGTATAGAAAGACACAGTTTAGATTATTGGAGCACTAATCTGACCAAACTAGGACATGAAAAGCAATGTAAAGAAATCGGATTGTCACGGGAGCCACACAACAGCACTTTTCCCACTGAAGTGAGTGTCTCCTGCACTTCTCTGATGTGAGAGACAACCATTGAACAGATCGCATACCTGTGATTGTTCATGGCTACACACGATCCGAAAGCAACAGCAGCACACAATGCTTTGAAGAGGACAGAGCTTAAGAGAAAGGGGGGGAAAAGCCAAATACCCTTCCAGCAGAAGCTCTTCAAGCCCTCCCCATTGGCTAAAAAGAAAATCACACCCACCACATAATCCACTACCTGCCTTCCAGAACATATGAAGAAGTGTGATTCATCAAGGTGTTCACAGCGCAGAGAAATAGAAGCGAGAGATAAACGGCCTACGAGTGATTAAAACTGCAAAGCCTTCAGTCTGCCTAAGTAGCTCGGTGTCCTCCTCGGCGATGGGTGATTATCGTGCGCTTGGCTTTGGGGAATGTGAGATTGTCAGAAAGCAGTCGGAGAACAGCCAGCTGGTCTAGCCACATCATCCTGGGTGAAGCAGCATTTCCATCACCGTGGAGCAGATGAGCTCTACAAACTCCTCCTGGGGCAACACTTAGAAAGTAGTGCGCGCTAAGAATGCGGCTGCTGCTCTGAGATCAGAATGACTGCTAGTCACTGATCATTCATTACTGCTCATATTCTTTTGCATCAAACCTCAGGGATCTCACGTGGAAACTAGTTTTGCGTATACTAGCAGAGGACACAATCTGACTTTGTATCATTTTAAACCAAAAGAGTTTGGGTTTGTAAATGAAATAGTGTCAAGAGAAGAGCTGGCGGGGCAAATAAGGCTAAAGAGAAGAGTCTATTTTCAGGGGTAGAATGAATAACACACTTGAGTGGACCATGGAGAGGGGAAAGAGGTCTTTGTGTAGCGGCAGAGTCACGGTCATGGTGACAATAAAAGTCTCTCTGTCATGGGTTAGAGCGGTTTAACCTTTTGATCCGCTTCCTTCTTAATGTGGTCTTTGAATCTTGAAGGGTCTTGTACAAGTCAGAAAACACATTCAAACAAGCAGGGAAACTTTTAGCTCAGGACTGCAGCTTGAAGGAGTTTACTTAGTACAACATGTAGTTTACATTCTCTAAATAAAGTCATTTACATCAGACAGAGGCTTTTAAAAGTGAGACGACACTAAGGCAATGTGATTCTTATTGAAAGAAATTTCAACAGGGTGAAAATAAAGTGACAAAAGTATGTAGCATCATCTTTTTGATCACAATTGTGTCAATTGCTTTACAAATAAATGATATATAGATGGTAAAAAACAATTAGTAGACAGTATTTAATACACGATTTTAAAATGTGAGTCACTCTAATTTCGCCATTAACATTGGTTAAGTTCCTGTGGTACTTGTTTGTGCTGACAATCACAACATTAAAAGAGAAGAGATATCAGTGAGTAATCCGTTTCACAAGGAAGTTGAAGATTTGTACAAAAAGAATACATGGAAATTGTGAAATAACTGTCGGAGTCATTCATCACAACAAATGCTGACGCACTGTTGAACAAAACAAGTTCTGGGGAAAAGTGTTTCGAAATTGGGACCTCAGCCAACGTTTTCCAATCAAGCCTTCTTAAATGCAGCACAATCTTTTTTTATTTTTTTATTTTTTGCCATGAAGTGTGTGCATCTGCATCTCTGACTCTCAAACCTACTATTTGAAGCTTCTAAACCCAACAAAAAACAACTATAATTTAAAGTGCTTTATGCCACTGCCAGTTGGAATAGTTAGGGAGCCACTTTCCAAAACAGGGTGTCCTGAAACGCCTCCACCCCCATATAGTCATGTGTCAAAACAGCGGGGTTCTCGTCAACACAGCGCCAAATGTTTACAGCAAATCAGACCAGGGCTTTCGTGTGGACGGAGAGAGGAGGTTATAACGGTCGCTAAGCGTGTGTAAAGTTAATGCCACCATGGCACTTGGCATCACATCAGTGTGCCCGAAGCCTGGTGGAAGAGCAGCAGGCAACCACGCAGAGTGGAAAAAACTTCCAGAAAGCACCATGCTGCTGGACCCTGGCTACTCTACACCTTTCAGCCGCAGGCTCGAACCAAACACAATCACACGCATCCATTTTCAGCTCTGACAAATTACTGTTTCTGACGTCGTATGGATTAGGAACAATAACCTGCGACACACGCCGACGCTTTGGTCAATATTTAAACCCCTTTTCAGCTTTTTTCGACGCGGTCCACCGTTAGGCAGCCACATACAATGAATAAATTGTAACCCACACAGCGACCGTCAAGTTATAAAGTGGCGAACTGCGTACGGTATGTGTCTTTTTAGCAAGGCTAACGATGTGTAGTAGCAGTCAAATACATATGTTACTCCATTGAATCACTCTGTTGATTGCAACCTCACCTTAATTTAAGTGCAGCTCCGGGAAATCCGTGCAGCAACTTGCTCGCTCGCGACGTATGGCTGTTGTTCAACTTGTAGAGAGCCAGACTCCCAGCTGTGACACGGCTGTCAAGCTGCCTGCTATTACAGATATAACTTCCGGTCTGGACTTTCAAAATAAGTGGACCGAAAGTGCTCGCAACTGGCGCCTTTTGACTGAATAACAACTTGTAATACTGGAACAAACAACACGGATAAATACTTTGAAATGCATTAATACTAAGCTAAATAAAGCCGCACATGATATGTTTTGTAATATTTATTTCCATTTTGTAATGTTTATTATTGCCTCACACTCACACAAGCTTTTATTTCTTTAGCCAGAAAGATGGCAATTTCCGGTACTTTCAAAGCCGGTGAAGTGAAGGAAACGACCGTATAAAAACTGTTATTTAAAGGTCTTCTGATATTATTAGACCTATTTAGTCACCATTTAAAAAAATACACATCTTCTTCACAGCTTTGTACTACTTTTTCGTTTCTATCTCTCTACTCCTATGATGCATCCTTCCTGTATTTACCTTGTAAACAATACGTCTCACAGGTCATCCCACTTATTTTACAGAAAGAAAGCGCACTTTCTAATTTACTTAGATACATGTCATGGCTTTGGATCATTACATGAAGGCACACCTTATCCATGTGGGGGAAAACAGATAATGTCTTCCCATGACTATCCCTCTTTTCACTAGCTTCTGCACTATATTCTGGATTCATATCATGCTGTTTTTGTAATCTTACGCATTTTAATCATTAGTGAACCATCAAAATGTTTTTCCTCCTTTAATGTCCGTGTGGGCCCACCAGATTGTTATCCAGCCACTGCTGGCATGCCATTCCTCGGACTTGTAATTCCCAGGCATTTTAAAGAAGTGAGGAAATCAATTATCACTGAATAATTCTATTCTGTGGGGAACAACTTCACTGGCAGCGAAAACGTTACTACTTTCCAAGAAAAAGACAAGGTTTCCACTTACAATTGCCTATTGTCATGTGTGAGAAAACACATTGATACAATGTTCAATTAAGAACAGAGAAGATGTTATGGTTTATGTCTATGACTATGATATACGTTAGGTTTCTTGTTATTTTCCTTAAGGAACAATTATTACAATTCTCTCTATGTATATATTTTTGTTTTAATTAATCATACTTAATATTCTTCCACCGCACCGTTGTGACGAAAAGGGAGCTGAGTCAGAAGGCAAAGCCCTCTGTCTACCGGGCCATTTTCGTTCCTACCCTCACCTATGGTCATGAAGGATGGGTCATGACCGAAAGAACGAGATCACGGATACAAGCGGCCGAGATGGGTTTTCTCCGCAGGGTGGCTGGTGTCTCCCTTAGGGATAAGGTGAGAAGTTCGGTCATCCGGGAGGGACTCGGAGTTGAACCGCTCCTCCTTCGCGTCGAAAGGAGCCAGTTGAGGTGGTTCGGGCACCTAGTTAGGATGCCACCTGGGCGCCTCCGGTGTTCCAGGCACGTTCAGCTGGGAAGAGACCAAGGGGTAGACCTAGGACCAGGTGGAGGGATTATATCTCTTCGCTGGCCTGGGAGCACCTTGGGATCCCCCAGTCAGAGCTGGTTGATGTGGCCAGGGAAAGGAAAGTTTGGGGCTCTCTGCTGAACTGCTACCCCCGCGACCCGACCACGGATAAGCGGGAGAAAATGGATGGATGGATGAATATTCTTCCAGCCAATTGTAATGTGTTCTTCTCTCTGAGGCTTGGCCCCAGAGAGCTCCTAATAGCTCTTTGGTTGTTTATGTTTATTAAGGATCCCCATTAGCTTTTGCTCTTGACAAAAGCTACTCTTCCTGGGGTCTGACACTTAAAACAATACAACAATAATACAGCAACATTCAGGACATAAGTCATAAGACACCCACCAGTACAAAGTATGCGATAAATTAAATTAGGGTTCACAGCTCACAAGGGTACATGGTCATTAGTAGATGGCCCTTCAATCTCTTCTTGAAAGAGGCTCTGGACTCTATTTCAGCAAGGTAGTTTGGCAATGAGTTCCATTCCTTTATAGCTCTATAAGACACAGAAGATGTGTCCTGGGTTTATAGGTGCCAGTAGATGGCCTGATGTAGCTTGTCTAGTCTTATGGTCATGCTCGTCTCTTGTGTAAACTATTTGATCATAAAAATACAGTGGTTTTTTGCTAAATTGGACATTTTTAAGTGATAACACGAGATTGCAGACATTTCTCAAACTTCTAACTGATATCATGAATGACAATCCAAGATTAAGAATTACAATATTTTATTCCAATGGCCTATCAAAATTCAGTCAATATTTCTGAATATAAACATTCAGAAACCAGAGCAGTGTCTACTCTAGACATCCTCTCCTGAGCTCACCTTAGCCAGCTAATGTTACAGCCCAGCCAATGAGGACCCAATTTTATATGTATGTTTTTTGCACAGCACCATCTCGTTCCATTATATTGGAGAAAAGGCAGACAACTCTACGCACGATATCTCCAACAATGGGCAACTCACAACAATAGAAATTGATTTTAAAAAAGCACTGATCTCTTAAGAGGAAAACAATTGTTTGGGGTGAACTGTCCCATAAAATGAAAAAGGCTTCATGTGAAGCTTTGCCGACCTCTAGTGGGGGTTGGTTCTGTGCTGTAGTTCTTTAAGGAAACCTCTATAGGAATTCATACTGGTCATATCAAGTGGTTGAATGTTGCTCTGATCATTTTCACTCATGTGACACAGAAGTGAGAGGAGGGAGAGGTGGACCGTCATGCTGAATCGGCACACTGCACTCTCTTCCCAGGGAAACCCAACACTGCAGGCCACTGAGACCAATCCCAAGAATGCCAAACACTCGCAATACATATTCTTACAATTGTGTGGGTTACCAGCATGGCAGCATGATATAAACAGTTGCAGGTTTCAACATGATGCTATTACATCTCATCAATCTCTCAGGGCTGCTGGCCTTCTTGTTTTTATCTTGAGTAAAGGGAAAGCAACTTGCTTTGATTGCTACACTCAACTCTTTTAATCTTCATAATTCCACCGCTGAACGTGGCTGTGGCAAACTTTCCTGACATGCTGAACTGATTACAGTCTGTCTGAAATGGCTTAGAGGCCACCAATAGATGAAGGAGGAATGTAATTCAAATGAATGACGTGGATTATTAACTTCAGAGAGATTGTGTGCCGGTGGATAACCCATCAACCTTAAATAAAATGCTGAAAGAAATGCCACCAGAAGTGTATCATTGGGGAGAAAAAATGTAAGTCAGTAAAAATATCAAAGTTTGTCATGAGCTTATGAGCTTAAGAAATGGACATATCAGTTGTACATTTATTAAAAAACATAAACATTTAAACATATATAGTAAATATACAGAGCACACATTTTATTTAAAGTGTTCACATTTGACAAACCTTAACAGCTGAACATGCGAGACCACTGAGGATGGATGTTCCAGAGGAGCCCTGCTAACAATGAATATGAACATTTCTTGAGATGAATCTCCACTGGCGACAGATGCTGCTTTACGTTTGTATCTCTTTTAATAAGAGAAGTGCCTGTGTAATTACCCTTTCACATATTTGTCTTTAGGAACAGTGCCATCTGCTGTTACAGAGGTAGAGGGGAGGGACACTCGCAAAGAGTGATCCTCACTACAACTCACTGCAATGCAGTATAAAAAACACCTGCGTGTTGCTCATCTCAGCAGCAACAGCATTCATTTTGAGGACTTAAAGAGCCACGTTTAGTTACTTCTCTCTGGTCAAATCAGCCCCTAAATATAAAGCTACATTTTCATCGGTTAGACTCCTTGTGATCATACATCAAATCTAATTTGCAAACAAAAAACAGATGAAATGTGGGACCGAATACTGTCCATCAAAACACCAACAAATAAAAGCAGAGATCTGTGATGTTATTTTTATAACCAACATAGTAATATTAGATCCATCTGTATGGTAATGTTTAATAAAACATTACAATGGTTGCTATAACAGTTAGGTCTCACCTGTCTAATGGCCATTGCCAGTTCCATCTAGCTTCATCGCTTTAGTAAACTATACTGTGTATTCAAATTTACTTTTTCGCTCCGTTGATGGCAATTTCAGTTTGTATCAGAGTTAAAACAACTTAACCACCACAATGCTGGGTCCTTGTTGTGCTGCAGCTCGAACATGCGTTAAGTTACAGATTGCAGCATTAAAGGAAACTGAAATACCCACTGGCGGCTGATGTCATGATGTCATAAAACTCTGTCACCATGACCGCACCCCAGAGGCCTGAAATGATAATTGCAGCAGCTGCTTTGGTGAGCCACTGAATCCCGTCCTCTCTCAGTAACAAGCATCTACAGCATCAGAAGGTGTAAAATAACAAGGCTCAACAACTAGATAGAAATGTTCTATCTGGTTTAAAATCCCTTCTTTTAAACCACTACTGTAAGCGCTTTGATGCTACCTTATTGTGTTGACCCCGTTTGAATGAATAGGGCCTATGTGCTACTTCATCAAACCTCCACTTATTTATTCTACAGTTCCTGATATTAAAAAAAACCTTGTTGTATAATTGTTATTATAAATGAGTCTCTGTTAGTTGGAATGCCTCGTGGATGCAATGTGGTCCATCTGTATCCATCTCTCAGTGCTTTGAGGTGAGGGTCAGGGTGGAGGAGACACGGAAGATCTGAGGCAGCATGTTGCTTAACTGGTAGAACATCTCCTCTGAGATACTCTGTCGACATGAGAGACACAAAGACAGGGTTAGTGAGAAACAAGGGACTGAAAATACTGAGCAGGGCATGTTAATAATACATCCAGGGTCCATGCGCGACAATAGATGTGCAGGCACTCAATTCAACAATTTTCTTATAGCTTTTATGACATGTGGAGATACTTCAATAACGTTTTTTTGCTAGGCTTAAGGGAACCATTGAACCGTTTTTTTCTTGATAAATTGGTTCAGGAATGAGTCTTTAAACCTGGGACTGAGTCAGCATTTAAGCATTCCCAGTTCCCAGGGTCGCCGTCATGGGGGGTCATTCGAGGGCCATGTCCCCCCAAATGAATCGCTGTGCCCCCCCAACGCAGAGCTTATTTTTTTATCATATTATAAGTGAAAACGTTTCCACTAAAAGTTTTTTGTGTGAAATAAATCAGAAATAAAGAATACAAATAAAAAACACAGCCTGAGGTGTGCTCACTGCTGCTCTTTGATTGGTGTGTTGCTTGACCAATGACCCCAACCTTTGTTTTGTTGTCATTACGGCTGTGTGTTTAGATGAAAGCCCAGTGGCGATCTGCTATGTCCATATGTTTCTGTTTTGGTGGTTGTGCCACAACCGTGCATGTCTGCACAAGTCATAGGTGCGCTATAAAATAGCACTACACCCCTGCAATGTGTGTGAAAGACAATAGACTTTACAGCATGTTTTGAAATTGAAGTTGCATTGGTGTTTGTGTGTTGGTTGTTGACGGCAGTGTGTTCCCCCCGTGGTAAATGATTGCCCCCTCCATTCGATTTGTTCTAGAGCCGACCCTGCCAGTTCCCTCGTCTTGAAGTCTGAGGTTTTTGAACGTGTTTTTGGTTAGAGGCCTTAAATTAGGTCTGTGGTTAACACACTCTCAATAAACTTTTATGTTTTGTTCTACAACGTTAATATACGTCAGTGAATACCCCAGTTGTAAATGTATGACAATTGTAGGGGACTTTAAAAAAGGCGGTTGCTAACAAGTGGCTAAATGAGAGGCATTTAGCTTAGCTGGGATGACATGAAGCCCTGGGACCGTTATAAAGTTAATTTGTGGCCTAATGTTTGCTCTACTTACAGCGAGTGATTTACACTTCAAAAATGATGAAAGTGGTGTTAATATGTGGAAAACATTCTGCATGAAAAACATGTAAGTATCAAAATCGTTTGTTAACCACCGATCAATATATTTATCGGCATTATTCCATAATCCAATGGTAACATCCCATTGCTTTTTGTCATGGAACCAGTGCGATGCTAACTTCCAGGTCAGCCTACAATAACTATTCTGCCCATGACAACAGCAATACATCTGGACTGTTTGTGTACAGTCAAGCGTTAACAGCCCCTTTAGTTCAGTGCCCTTCAACATCAGAGGGTCTTTTTCCCCCCTGAGGGAACAGTAGTCAATACGGCGAAATGATGCAAGCTCGGGCAGCTGTGATTTAAAAGGGGGGAACATGATTTGTCCCTAAGCATCGCCACCTGTCAAATAAGAATGTTAAGTATTAATCCGTAAGCATTCACGCATCATTCATCCACACAGAGAAAGGGCGTATATTTAGCCGGCGCATCTCTTTAAAGTGCAGAAAACAATGTTGTTTCAGAGGTGCTATTTTGAAAGTTGTCTGAGCATGTAGCTGAAGCCAGTCAGGGTCCTTTGATGCCACTGGTTTTATCCTCTTAACCTGTCAACATGAGATTGTGCTTTAAGCTGTGCTGCCTTCCCGACAAACCACAAAAGCTATAGGCATACAACATCAAGATAAGCTAAAAAAAAAACAACAGCTTAGCTTCATCCAGCTCTGCGTCACAACTACTTTAAAAAATATGACAGAAAACCTAGCTTCAAAGCTGATGCTGTATGTTCATACATTTACTTTTACATAAAGTTAGAGCTGGATATTCAAAGCAGTCCCAGATTATGCCTCAGTGTTGGGAAGCTACACGTTAATACCATTTATTATCACACAATTATAGGGATAAGTCTCCAAGCTTTCTTTTATGGCAGTAGTGTAAATATTGGTCAAGAGAACCTAAAGCTCCATAATCTCTGATTAATGGTGTGCTTTTCAAACAGTCTCTCTTCTCTGCCTGCATTCAAAGCAAGGTACTGCAAGCCCAGGTGTGCCTTTTGTGATGATGTGTACATGCGAGGCCTTACTGTAAGTATACACTTCTGTTGAATTAACAGAGATCTGCTGGCAAAGCATTACTCAAAGCATGAGTGTGTCGACTAAGCTAAGAGTTGAGGAACCAAAATGACATGTAAAAGGTTCTGCTCTTACCTTTGGCACTAGAAACTGGACGGTGCGTGATATTCCTCCATCCCATGAGGCCATTTCCATCATGAAGCCTGCAAATAAAATCAGATTCAAGTTCATTCACATATATCTATCTGCAATGTTCAGTGTATTCAACTGCTGGGTTATGCTACAACCTCACAATAATAATATGAAACATTCAACACGATACATGTTTATTTTAAATAATGACTATGTCCTATGAATAATTTACTACAAAAACTCTGTCTCCCTGGTGCATAGAGTTTTTCCTCCATTCTGTTAGTCTAAATGCGATTACTTGTTTTAAATGTAAACATGCACTCTGTGAAATGTGGATTGGTATTTGCTGCAACCTTTTGGCTTATTGTGCAATGCATCATAGGTTATTTTTATTTTTTCCAAAAGGCCAGACACTTTATACAGCACTCATATATATATGCTCGTCTGCAAAAAACGTTGTGGATAATGCAGCACTGCATTTTTTTTAAGCACAGCCATGGTTTATTAAGGTGTTATTTCGTTTTTGTAATTATACTTTTTTGTATATCTACCATCCCTCAAGCTGCATCGTCAAGGAGCAACTTTCTCAGTGTTGAGCGACTTATGTATAAATTAGGGTTGTAAGAAATAAGATATAGTATTGTATCACAATATTTTGTTGTTGTACTGAATCGAGTCTTAAAAAAACTATCATTTTTGTATGAATAGTTTACATGCACGGCTCAAATATTTTGCAAATGGCTGTGTGTTGTTTTTTAAATGACAGCTGCCCTAAACTTAAATTGTATATTTTTTTTTCATTAAAATATATTGCCTTACTTACAGTATAGCAATATATTGCACTATAATGAATTGTCATCACTGTATCATGATGCATATCATCTCGCACGATTCTTGCAAAATGCACAGCCCTAATAACACAACATGTTTCATTCATCAGCTTTGCATTATGGGAAATGAAAAACACTGTCAGTGACCACTGGTACATTTCCTCAAAGAAGAACAAAAGTATCCTTTGCTCTTTTAACTTTGAGGGAATGAAAACAAGACCTCATGTTTTAAAGAACAGTAAAAGGCTTCACAGATCTCTGCTATCAAATGTCAGCTTGGAATTCAAAATAAACCTTCAGTCAAAATAACTTACCTTTGACACATTTGAAAACCAGCTCTGCTCTCTTAAGACACCACGGTATGGTCATCTCCTGCAGGGGTAAGGAAATACAAAGGAGACAAATAAATAATGCTCAAAATAATAAAAGGCAGAGGAATGTATGTTGATTACATTGGAGTTGGATATGTTAACTGTTCAAATTGTGTTACATGATTGACCCAACTAGACAGATTCCAACGCATGTGTGCAATAGTGTATATATGACATATGAACTGGGTCAAAAGTCTCCTGTAATGTGACTGTATCTAAACTCAACATGTTTAAGAGCAGGCATGTCTTCTGCACAACCTCTGATCACAGCGTCAGAAACACATTATTTATCAGGGGGAAATGGGTTTAGTGACAGTCACTGACGATCTTTTATTTGTTCATATATATAAATAAATACAAATATTTATATAAACGTTTACTTCAAAATAAGAGTGTGCAACAAAGGGATACAATAATATAAAATTAAGAAGTTATGGTAAAATGCCCCACATAATGTCCTAATAAAACCCCCAAAAATATATGACATGTTCATTAGAATATTAATTGTGTGTGTTAGTAGGCTGAATCAGTTCAAATGTCTCCACATGCCTTTCTCCCACTTTCGAGTGTTTTGCACCCATTCTGAGTCAACAAACTGGGCGATGGCAGGGTGTCATCGAGGCCCAGGCTAAGACCTGTGTTTACTGTGTTACCCACAAACTATTTGCCCTTAAGATAAACTGAGCAATGGATCCTAACAATAGGATAGTATAGAGTCAAGTTTCATGAATCCATTTCAAGGTGTTATTGTCACATGTCATGTCATGTGTCACAATAACTACAGTGTCGTTTTGGCACTTCAATTCCTCATTTAACAATGAAACATAAATGTATGCAAGACTTTAAACAATAAAAATAGTGCAAGGAGAAACAGAAAGAGATATAAAACAGTGCTGGAGGCTGTTGCAAGTGACCAATGTGCAAGCAAAAGCAGACATAAGTTAACTATATACATTGAGAAGACAATACAAAGTGTTTCCCACAGAATTTGATTCTATTTGTGGGGGCACCGCACCCCCCCCCCCTCCCGAAAAGAAAAACCAAAGGCCCCTTAACCTATTCGGTTGGCCCACGCATCCACCCCCCCTCAAATAAGAAAATACATGCAAGTTCATGGCTACTGTAGACAACATTCTTGTTGCTCTGTGTTGCGTTGTTAATGAGTGAAACACACCAGAGTTGAGGATCTGTGGGGTTTATTCTCCCAAAAATATAATTTACAATTTAGGCATTTAGCAGACGCCTTATTCCAAAGCGACTTACAATGACCAATTACAGGGACGTTCTCCCTGGGCTAAGTGCCTTACTCGAGGGCACACTAGTAGTGGTGTTCCAGGCGGGATTTGAACTCGCAACCTTCCGATCATCAGCCCACCTCACTATCCATTAGACCACCAAAAAAAAAAAAAAACTCGTGAGATCCATTTGTGGCGGACGATATTTATTTGTGGCGGCCCGCCACAAATAAATCAATGTATGGGAATCAAATGCTTATTGTAATAATAAACAGTCTGTTTCTTATTAGTACTGAGGTAGGAACAAGTGCTGTTGTTGCTCAAGGAAAACGTAAGGCTGTCTCTGTCAAGCAATTGAGGCAATTGTTTTCAACCAGAAAAATTAACATAACAAATGTTTTACCCGTCACTGTCTGGAAACTTAAACTTTTATCTGGTTGGTATAATATTCAATTTCCTCTCTACAAACTTTTAATCATGTATTTCAGCATAATTACGCAATTCTCCATTCCTTTTTCCACAAAATGCTCAGGGGAAACAGAAACACATGTAAACATAAGACTAAGAGGCACAGCTCTGTTGTTCATTGAATAGGCGTGTCCAAACAGGCACACATCTGCACTAAATGGCAAACAAGACTAAAGAGAAGATGACACAGGAGAAAGTGTGGAAAAAGTGGAACCAGAAGCTATCAATTAAAGCTCATCTAGTTCCTGAGGCTTCAAAAGTTAGAAGTCTTTGGTTATTTAAACAAAGACTCTTGGACATGAGAAGATCCATTGCACAGGGCATGTTGTGGCATGAGCGCGCCACAGACAGTCTTAATGAGAATGTGTACTCTCATGTTCCGAATAACCCAGCTTCCCCCAAATGTCTTTTTGGTGTCTATCTACGCCGGAATCCTGAGTCGTGGCTTATCCTGTTGCTGTGGTCCTGAGTCCTGGACCGCGAGCCCTGGATCCTGAGCCCTGGATCCTGAGTCCTGGATCCTGAGTCCTGGACTTCGAGTCGTGGCTGAACCTGTCTCTGCGGTCCTGCCTGACTTTCATCATACTGCTTCCCTGATGGCTCCCACAGGATTGCTGACATCCTCGTGGATTCATCTTCTTATTACAGACACATGCATTTCCAAACATTCGGTCTATATGCTGTAAAATGTATTATCTCTTCGATTTACACACGACATCTATTGCACGTCTGTCCGTCCTGGGAGAGGGATCCCTCCTCTGTTGCCCTCCCTGAGGTTTCTCCCATTTTTCCTTTAAACTGTGGGTTTTCTCTGGAAGTTTTTCCTTGTACGATGTGAGGGTCCGAGGACAGAGGGTGTCGTATTGTCATACTGATATTCTGTACAAACTGTGAAGTCCACTGAGACAAATGTAACATTTGTGATATTGGGCTATATAAATAAACATTGATTGATTGATTGAATGTACCTTCCCTCTAAAGAAATGATCAGATTATGATGTCTAAATGTTTCTAATTCCATCAAATTCCAGCAGATTTTCTTTTCCGTTCCAATTTACATATACTATAAGAGAGAAATAATCCTTATTGTGTATTTACCAAATGTCTTTTTGATTTGGACTCATAACTGTTTAACCTGGTTTCAAACCTGGTAAATGTGAAGTTCAAGGCCAAGGATGCCGCGAGCGCAGTAGGATGAAGAGGAAGAAAAGAGGACTTTGTCAACAGCCACGAAAATGTGTGTAACTAGCAGTCATCTTCCCATCCACAAATAATTACCACTGCTTATGTTAAACATAGAAGTACAAGACCAAAGCACATAGAAGTACGATAATATGGTTAAAGTGTAGGCCACTTTGGGGAAACCAGCAAGAGTAAGGTAGAATTTAAATGTTTAGAACCAAAATAAATCCCAGCCTCTCCCTTCAGGATTCTGTCTAATACCTCATTCACACCAACGCAACTCCGGTTCAAGCTCCGTGCTAGAGCTTTTCAGGTTCAGAACCGGTTCTTCGGTTTAGCTCCGGCTCTTTTCACACTGCCCAGAGTCCGACTGGTGCTGCGTCATCGTTTGCGTCATGACGTAACCGCTTGCGTGCCTGCTTCATAAAGCCAAACCGCGCGGAAACCCCTCACAGCTGACACCGACAACAACAACAATGGCCGATTGTGCTCCAGCTTCCTCTGTACCTCTTCGGAAGACCAGATTCCCAGTAGGTAGCTGGTCTCTTCAGTGGACCACTGCTGCTTGTTAAGTTTCTCCAATGTTGTGTTCAAACTGGATAAAACGCCGGCTTTTTGTTGTTGTTCAGGAGTTGATCCTGCCCCTGCCCCCGCCTCGATGTAAGCGTGACGTATGTGGTGCTTTTGCTCTGGCCGGACAATTTTTTGGTGCTTGAAATGAACCGGATTCCGGAGCTAAGAGGCTGCTCCGCTGCGGTGTGAACAGGAAAACCCGGTGCTTTTCAAGCTCCAGCTCCGAACCGGCCCTGAAACACCGTTGGTGTGAATGAGGTATACGTGCGTTCACACCTGCCTTGTATAGTCCGGTTGAATCGAACCCTGGTGCGTTTAGCCGCTTGGTGCGGTCATTTGGGTTGGTGTGAACACAATCCGAGACCTCTTAATTGAACTAAACAACCGGACTCTGGTCCGCTAAAATAGGTGGTCTCGGAGCACTTGCTTGCGAACTCTGGAGCGGTTCATTGCTGGTGTGAATGCAGTCCGCACCAAAACATAGGAAGCGTAGTATTTACGTGTCACAAGAACGCGGATATCTTCAAAATCTTTAGCGAAAGAGTCTTTCAAGACATCCGCGGTTCTTTAGTTAAAGAGTGAAGCAGAATTAAGTGTTGAACAGTGTCGTGTCCACTTGTCGTGTAAAAATTATCCGTCAGCTACATAAAAGTAAGAACACCTGTCGTCGGTGAAACGCCCCTCCTTACTGCAGAACGTCTCTCATTATGTGTTAATGTTTTTTAACAGACGTTGTCTGATTATATAATCATATGCGCGGGCCGCTAGTGTCTGTTGATCTCCAGATTAACAGCAGCATGAGAATAACCTGCCGAAAGTGCCGATGCTCCATGGCGGAGGCTCCGGTAGAAATTGCCGGGATTTGCATTTTTACCCCCTTAATGTCTGACCAATGGTTGAACAGCATTTACGTGCACATGACTTGTGTTTAAAGTTTATAGTCCGTTTGAGTTTTGCCCGTGTGAACGCAAACCGAACCTTCTGAAAAATGAAACAATGTAACAAACTGTGGTCTGGTGCGCATCAGAGAAGCGGACTATTAGGTGTGAATGCACCCTAAAGTCGCTTCCCAACAAAACTAACTACTGTATCCATGAGACAAGTACCCCATGTCTCATTCACATATGAAGAGTGAGAAATCTTTGCCTGTGGTAGTACCGTTAGATACTAGCCGCCAGCTCAGCCAATGTCCAGTTACAGTGGCCCTATTATGCTTTTTGGGGTTTTCCCTTTCCTGTAGTGTGTTAAATACGTTTTTGTGCATGTAAATGGTCTAAAAACGCTAAAATCCCAAAGTTCCCTCCAGAAGGAGTTTCTCTCCCAACAAATCTCCCCCTGCCTGAAACGCCATGCAGTATGATCAAAATACTGAACACTAAAGCATAAAAACATGTCACAGCAGAGGTACAAAATGAATATGATCCTAAACATGAGTATAATAGGACCCTTTCAAGTATTGTATTCAATTTGGGCTTAATTATTCCCTTGAGGTATCTTATTACTATATTATTATAATCCCTAAGAAATGTGTTTTGACGCTGCTGGAGAAAGAATGAGTGTTAGATCCCGTTTCACGGTGCTCTCAGCTGCTCTCACCTCTGACATGTCGTGGACCAGCAGCAGAGGGACGGTAACCGTGGTGACGTCGTGTGTGCAGCAGACCTTCAGGATGTTCCTCAGCCCCATGATGGCCGGGTCTCGCGCCGTGATGTTTCCTGAACGCACATTATCGTCCACACACAGGTGGAAGACAGCATGGACCTCAGACAGGTTGGAGTGCCGCGAGATGTAAAACTCACCTTGAGGAAGGAAGAGTGTAAAACATTACAGTATGCAAAACTACTGTGGTCAGAAAATAATATTGCTAAATAATGTGGGATTAATGTATGAGAGATTCTTTGCTCTGTTAGTCCAAAAAAGAGTCAGTTTACATATTGATGGGTATTGATTACCTGGTAAGATGTTAGATGGATTTCTTTCAACATTTTTGTTCTTATCGTCACCTCCATTCCTTGGTATCTCTGTAAGGATAAACATTGAAAATCAACAAAAGTAAGCATGTCAAATGGTGACATTGATCAAATAAATAAATGTCTTCTCTGTGTCCAAGCTTTTGATTGTTTAGAGAAATGTAAATCAAGAAACAGTTTTGAGGAAGCATCTGTCTTGCCTTCCGCTTTCTTATCATCTTTGAATGTTTGGTCTACATTATAGCTGTACCGGAGCAGCCCAGTCTCACCTGGCTGTTCTTTCTGCTTGCTGCTCCGCTGGGCTCGGGCGTAGAGCAGCACCTGCTGAACCTCGTCCAGCTGTGCCTCCAGGAAGGGAAAGTGGAAGTCTGTACACTCCTTCGCCACAGTTGCAAATTCTGAACAAAAAGACAGGGATGAAATGATGCATCAAATAAGAGTTATAAAGCCAGGGCTCTTCTTTGTTATCATGTCTCCAAGGGTGCTCCGATTAAATGGCTGATATTCATTCTGAATAGTTTGATCATTGGTCTATATAAAGGCTAATCAGAAGAGTGACACATAAATTAAAAGAATGCCAATTCTTATTTGCCTGTTTTTTCGCCTGCTATATACACTGAACAAAAATATAAATGCAACACTTTTGTTTTTGCTCCCAGTTTTCCTGAGATGAACTCAAAGATCTAAAACATTTTCTATATACACAAAATAACCATTTCTCTCAAATATTGTTCACAAATCTGAAAAAATCTGTGATAGTGAGCACTTCTCCTTTGCCGAGATAATCCATCCCACCTCACAGGTGTGGCATATCAAGATGCTGATTAGACAGCATGATTATTGCACAGGTGTGCCTTAGGCTGGCCACAATAAAAGGCCACTCTAAAACGTGCAGTTTTGCTTTATTGGGGGGGGGGTCTGGGGGGGTCCGAAAACCAGTCAGTATCTGATGTGACCACCATTTGCCTCACGCAGTGCAACATATCTCCTTCGCATAGAGTTGATCAGGTTGTTGATTGTGGCCTGTGGAATGTTGGTCCACTCCTCTTCAATGGCTGTGCCAAGTTGCTGGATATTTGCAGGAACTGGAACACGCTGTTGTATACGCCGATCCAGAGCATCCCAAACATGCTCAATGGGTGACATGTCCGGTGAGTATGCTGGCCATGCAAGAACTGGGATGTTTTCAGCCTCCAGGAATTGTGTACAGATCCTTGCAACATGGGGCTGTGCATTATCATGCTGCAACATGAGGTGATGGTCGTGGATGAATGGCACAACAATGGGCCTCAGGATCTCATCACGGTATCTCTGTGCATTCACAATGCCATCAATAAAATGTACCTGTGTTCGTCATCCATAACATACGCCTGCCCATACCATAACCCCACCACCACGGGCCACTCGATTCACAACATTGACATCAGAAAACCGCTCACCCACACAACGCCACACACACTGTCTGCCATCTGCCCTGAACAGTGAAAACCGGGATTCATCCGTGAAGAGAACACCTCTCCAACGTGCCAGACGCCATCGAATGTGAGCATTTGCCCACTCAAGTCGGAAACGACGACGAACCGAAGTCAGGTCGAGACCCCGATGAGGACGACGAGCATGCAGATGAGCTTCCCTGAGACGGTTTCTGACAGTTTGTGCAGAAATTCTTTGGTTACGCAAACCGATTGTTGCAGCAGCTGTCCGAGTGGCTGGTCTCAGACGATCTTGGAGGTGAACATGCTGGATGTGGAGGTCCTGGGCTGGTGTGGTCATGGCCGTATCTACCATTGAGGTCACCGAGGTCCGGACCTCGGTAATTTTTTTCGAGCTGTGTATATAACAAAACTTGTGAAATAATTTCACTAAACGGGGTTCTTTGTAATACTTCCATTGACTGACGATGGGGGCGCTGCATAACTACGTAGCCTTGATTAAAGCAAACAGAAGAAGACGACATGTATCAACACACCACCGCAGACCGGACTTGTACCGGAGCAGCGGAGGAGTGATGAGGTATCTAGAGATCTGAGTCCAGCGGGCTACTTGTGTTTCTGTTAATCAGGACATCATATGACCAGCAGATCCTGTGTGAACGCTCTACGTTAGTCAGTGGACGTCCGACAACATGCACACTAACTGATATTGCAGCTATAGGCTATACTTTGGTTTAAAATTGCGTGAATAAACTAGCTAGAGAGCTAATGTGAATTACATTCATCCAATGTCAGAAGGATTACCTTTTAACAAACGTTGTAATGCTTTTCTTTCATTTCAATTTGAGTAAAACATTGAAGATATAACATTGTATTGTTTTCTTTTTACACTGACTCAGATATAATGAAAAGACTACGTCAGTCGAAGCTCAGCTTTGGTAAGGAAGAGACAGGACAGGCAGAGAGAAATAGAGAGAGTGAAAGTGATGGAAGTCAGGGAGGAACTGCAGGTACAGTCACACAAAAATAATGTAGGCTTAATAACCCCATATATCTATCTATATATATCTATAACAATAGTCTTCATTTACAATAGGCATCATTTTTAAACAACATACATCTATTGCAGTTATGATGTCATAATAACATACAATTGTATAAAACACAATTTGCTTACATCTTTGTTCTCTTTTGAGAATCAAACAAAACTGATTTTAAAAAAATTAAAATGCAAACAAACAAGTGAAATGAACTAAACTGCTGAATTGCTTTTAATTCACTGGCAGGAGAGACAAGTGAGGAGGAGCAAAAAGTAAACAACAAGGGAGAGATTGAACAAAGAGAAAGAGTAGAGGACAGAGAGATTAATGAACAGGAAGAAGACGGAGAGACCAAAGAAGATGGAAGAGAAGGTGCAGGTTATGGAAAGGAGAGAGACATGGAAAATGAATGTTGACAATGTTTTGTGATCATTTTAGCCTCTTCTGCATGTCCGGATCATTAATAGTAACAATCAACTGATTCTTATTATGTATTACACTTTCAAAAATAATTGATGCTGACATTGTCAGCCCACTGACATGGTTTGAAATCAAAATATTATCCAATGTGTGACCCCCCACAGGACTTAAAAAGCACCTAACTAGATCATGAAAATCCCAAAAATCTCGGGGGGTATCCCCCGAACCCCCCTAGCATGTTTGGACCTCGGTATTTAGGAAATCCTGGATACGGCCCTGGGTGTGGTTACACGTGGTCTGCGGTTGTGAGGCCGGTTGGATGTACTGCCAAATTCTCTGAAACGTCTTTGGAGACGGCTTATGGTAGAGAAATGAACATTCAATTCACGGGCAACAGTTCTGGTGGACATTCCTGCTGTCAGCATGCCAATTGCACGCTCCCTCAAAACTTGCGACATCTGTGGCATTGTGCTGTGTGATAAAACTGAACATTTTAGAGTGGCCTTTTATTGTGGCCAGCCTAAGGCACACCTGTGCAATAATCCAATAATTGATATGCCACACCTGTGAGGTGGGATGGATTATCTCGGCAAAGGAGAAGTGCTCACTATCACAGATTTTTTCAGATTTGTGAACAATATTTGAGAGAAATGGTTATTTTGTGTATATAGAAAATGTTTTAGATCTTTGAGTTCATCTCATGAAAAATGGGAGCAAAAACAAAAGTGTTGCATTTATATTTTTGTTCAGTGTATATAATATAATCTGATTGAAAGAAATTGAAGATAATTTGCATTCCATACTTGCTGTTAGAGCCAGTATTTTGATTTGATAAGAAAGGCCACCTAATTGTGACGTCTGTAGTCAACGCACTATAAAGAACTACAATTCCCACGGCGCCTGTGCTAACGCCACAGTGATGGGCAACCTGTTGAGAGACGCCGTCGAGGAACAGTTTTTAATCGTACTCGTAACCGTACTCGTAACCGTACTCGTAACCGTACTCGTAACCGTACTCGTAACCGTACTCGTACCGTACACGTACATACAAACCGTACAAGTACCCTTTAAGTTGTGAAGTTATAAGCATTATCACGAAAGAAAGAATACCTAAGTTGTTTGTTTTATTTGAGTTTTGCCTATTTCTTTTGAATATTGTAAAGGCCTATTTTTCTTTGTTGCATGTGCAAAAGTTTATTTTATTTTTGAGCAAACACATCGCAACATCTTCTAAACCATTGGAGGCCAGGCAACACTTCAAACTGTGAGTAATTTAAGGAAAGAAACGAGTTAAAACTGTCTGTTTAAGGCGTCTAGTGGCTTGGTGGAAAAACAAGGAAGGAAGCCACGACACTTGCCAACCTTAATAGTTTTCCTATTTTGAGAGAGTAAGAAAGTTTATTGCAAAAGAAAAAACAAGATTGTTGACCAGCGCTGAGAAATGGCTTATTTTTGTCCATGTAATCGGATCAGCCAATGCGGTTTCTTGCGATCGGTGAAGGCCACAAGAATTCTAATCAGGGCACCCCATGCTGTATTGCATAAGGATAAAGTGTCTGTTCTTTGAATAAATAAATAGGAGTGAAAGAATAGTGTAATCCTCACAGTAAAAGTGAGAGGTAATCAGTGAGTTGTGAGTAGAACCAACATAATGTCAGAATTCACTAGTGGCAAAATGTAACACTGTTAGGAGGCAAACGAAAATGTTCATCTTCCTACAAAACGTCACCAACAATTTCTCTGAAGATAAAGTATGTCCCGCTGACCTCTCTTGATGCCGCTGTAGGAGTTGACCCTGTTGTCCACCAGCAGCACCAGCCCACAGAGGGAGGAGGAGTAGAGCGACAGGGCCGTCTGCAGACGCCTCAGCTTTGCCCCCGCGCTGCTATGCTGACGGTGTTTACAGAAGTCCAGCACGTCGGCCCGGACCAGCCGCAGGTTGTGCATCGTCTTCAGCTGGGCCCCTGAACACAACATATATATAAATATAGATAATTAATACACATGGATACATTTAGCACAACACTACTGTAGTTCAAAACAAGTATTCTTCTCATGAATAATGACATGTCTAAGTGTTTTATGCACGTGGTAACCGACATTTCAAATGGCACAAAACGGTGTGAAAACACTACGCTAGAAGTGCACCTAGGTGTATGGTGAAGCTCTCCTCCAGCTGAGGCTGCTCCTCAAACATCCGGGCCCCGGGGTCTGCAACCTCCAGCAGCTGGCTGGGCTGCACCTTGATCTCCTCCCTGGGAAACAATCGTGCAAACAAGAAATGTATCAAAAACAGCGTGTTATATAGGTTCAGGGAAGAATCTGAAAGCATTTCATCCAGAAAAAAAGTTATATTTTCACATGTAGGGCTGCACCATTTGGTGAAAAAGTCCTATTGCGATTATGTTGACTAATAAACTGATGGTATCATTGGTTCACAAAGATTACTAATCATTTAGAAAGTGTATTGCATTGAAAGCCATATAAACCAACTTAAAGTATCAGATCAAATACAAAAATGTAAACACGGTTTTCTAAATAACTTAATATTTAATAAAAAAACAAAAAAAAAGTATTTCAAAATTAAAGCATTTCTGCTAACTCTTTAGGTTTAATCAACAGTTAAACAATAAATGTCAACACTGTTTTCTTAATGTGTGGTGCATTCCTTTGGATAAGGCAGTGAAGCGTTTTTGTTTCTTTGTTTACATTTGTAACCCTATATATTAGTTGGAGTTTCTCGATCAAACACTGCATTAATTGTGCAGCACTACTTTATACAGCTATGACAAATCCTTTTTTTTTTTTTTAAAACCCACTCACTAAACAGCAGTTTTCTGTGGCTACTTCCTGAACAATAGTACAAGAAATAATGTAGTACACAGTTTGATGACAAGCATTTTTCGGGATTCAGCATTTAACTAACGAAACATTTTGAATATCAAAGGATCATCCAAATCCGTTCTGATTTCCTTCATGCGTTAAGCTTTGGGAATGCATATTTAAAAAGTGTTCAAAGTGCTGACGTCGAAGTATTAGGTTCCACCCTCGCATAATAACATAATGATATTCATCATTAGAACAAAAACAATGCATACTCAGCACTTTGCCTGAGTAGCTCTTAGCCTACAGGTCCCGGTGGTGTTTGTGTTTTGAAGGAAAATCCAATATATGCAGAGGAGAGTATGACCAGCACTCTGCAGGACCACATCACTGATAACCACTATTAAGATTTCTCCCCAACTCTTATCCCAATGTCAGTCCAAATGGGGCTGCAGAGCTGAGTGTCAATCAAACTAAGAGGAGTTTTTTACCTCACGATAATTTCTATGTAAATGAGCTGTGTACTTCAAAGCAGACACACTGTGTTGGGTTATTCTGCTGCAGAAGTGTGAGTTATAGGGGTGTTGATTCTTAAAAACAATAGTTGAATTATTGATTTACATGTATGTAAAGATTAACTCAGTCTAGCCTGAAAAAGTATATTTTCTCAGAGGTTATGATTGTGTATTCTTTATACTTTTTTAAACAATATTGTAATGCTTAAAGTATAGCAATATATTGAACGTAACCCCTGTGGCATTTTATTTGGTCAGTTTCATACGGTTTAACAGGCTCCTATCGTCACTTAAATCCCTCTTTAAAATGTCACTAATTCTCCTGAGCTAGCTAATCATTGCGTTTACATCTCGCTCTGTTAAAAGCACAAGCCTTCATGAGTAGATGTACGCTGCGTTCTGTGCAGTGATACAGTACAAAGAAAGTAGTTCCTACATAAAGCTACTGACAACAACCTCTGTGGAATATCCTGAGTAACTGTGTTATGATTTCTGAAAAGACTGTTTACGTTTTTTATTGTGTTTTTGGCACTTTGAGCACCAGAAAAAAGCCCCATCCATTATAAGGGAGAGAAGGAAGAAATCTCTACGACATACAGTATATATCAACCCTGGCCAACTCACACAAAGAATGTAGACTGACAAAAAGCACTACAGGTAAGAGGAAAATGTGCATTTTGAGGCGAACTGTCCCTTTAAGCTGAACTTCAACCCCACACTTACTGCCGTTAGGTGCGTGCATTTCGACAATGGCACTTCAAACATTGTATTCATTCATTCGTCTATGCACAGTAGCTGTTAACTAACCAAATGAAGGCACAAAGCACCTGACTCAAGAGTAATTATGTTGGATAAACACCTGCTTTACCCCGAGATTTAATAGAGCAAAGGAAATAACTGACTCTGTTAAGCTGCAGGCGGGTGTAAAGTAGATGTGCATACACTAACCATGATCCTGTGAACACAAACACTAATAACTCACGTGATCTGGCTGCTGTTGGACTTCTGCAGATCCTGGTGCAGACTGATGACCCACTGCTGGTACTCGTGCTTCTGAATGCCTGTCACCTGCTTCTGCTCACTGGCCCACTTGTTCTCCAAGACCTGTTTAACGAAGTCAAACACTGAAGAACTTCATATTTTGACTAAACAGGCCCGGGTGAATTGGGAAATGGACACATTTCTTTGGAGAAATTACAAACGTGTTGTGAGATCGAGGTGCACCTGCTTTTTTACCTGTTGTGCATCAAAATGTTGAGAGGCCACTGCATTGACATCATGGTCACTCAATGTATTCCCCAGCTCGTGCATCACTTTGTCCATTTCAGATGCTTGCCTGACAGACACAACAATTATCACAGATGTCAACAGAATAATAAAGAATTCAGCATCAAAATCCTCATCTACAGTGCCTTACAATATATATTATGTACCCCCTTTGCTATGATGCCTCTTAACTAAATCTGGTGCTACGAACTCTATCCAGAGGTCACATAGTTAAATGATAGTTCCCTAATACCAACCTCTCTTGGAGCTTCTTTAGCTCCATGTCTCTCTCACTGATGAGCTCGGAGATGCTAACAAAGTAGTTGTGCTCCAGGTTGAGGAGGGTATCTGAGGCAGGGGAGTGGATCAGCTCGTGGTAAACATCGGCAAAGTCCTCGTCCCAGCTGGGCTCCTCGGGACGAGCGTGTTCCAGCGTAGTCTGGAAGCGTCATAGAAGAAAGAAACAAAATGGTCAAACAGAAAAATCAACTGAAATAATTCAATAAAAACTGAATTTAATTAAAACTGTTATTTTGGGTAATTATCTGCTGCACCAAAGTGGCTAGCAATATTTTAATTTTTTTCAGAATAAAGTGCAAAAAACGACATCCTATGTGACCACAGGAAGATATAAACGAAGGGCAACACATGGTATATGTTCAGCTCTGCTCAATAAACACCCCACCCATAATTAGTAATGCAGATCAGTATTAGAATGTGAAACCTTCTATTAATACAGGCTCAGGAATCCTCAGGCCACAAACACGGCGGACGCTGGAAGACTTCCATGTGTATTTGTGTGACTGCAGTGAAATGCAAATGCATAGTCAGGCCTTAAATTAATGTCTGAGTGCAGTGGAGCGGGGGGGATTTCACAACACGTGCTGAGGCAGCTTTGTCTTTTTTTAAATGCCCGGTCAAGTGACAGCAGAGTTCAGACTCCTGAACTTTGAAGGATCAACACAGAAAACCATATTGCCCTTTCTAAAATAAGAAATAAGAGACATTCACTCTCAGTGTTTGCGTAGGTGAGAAAATAATACTTAATATTAATTAGAAATCCACTTTTGTGTGTCACTAGAGTATTTGGTATTGATCCTTATTTAAAGTGTTGACCCTACTCTTAAATGATGTGTAAGACGCCACCACATAATGGATCTCTGGGAAGAACTCATGAATAATTCATTTGCAGATACACCACTTCATTTAAATTGCATTATTGATGCGTCTCCAAAGCAGGAGCATTCGAGGACCCTTCCTAAACATCGCTGCAATACTACAGAAACGTAGAGTAGTGGATATTCGAGCAGGGTAAGTCCAGTAGCGCCTGAGATTACCACCGACCAAGAATAAAACATGCTGTCCACATTATTAATAGACATGCATGTATTGCATATAAGTATCTTCCTGGAGTCTTTTAAGCGTTTTCTGTCATCACAAACTGAAATGATCGTCCAGGAGAGGAAATATAGCGAGGTTAGGATACCACGTGGAGTTATTTAAGATCTTAATATCCATGTTATATTATCTTTTTGAAATAGACTGTTATTTTAGCTGAATATTCTAATGTAATATGTAGAGGTTGTTGTTGAGTCACAGGGGCTCTGTGAGGGTGATCCATCTCATTAGTTGTGTTTATGGCCTTGTTCTCAAATCGAATATTATTTTACTAATACAATTCAATAGTTGTAGTCTACAACAGCCACAACATTGTGTAAAGCCAGAGTCAATAAACACAACTAACTAAAAAACTGATGTTCATCTTTAACAAGAGACAACATTTTCAGTCGCAAATGTGAAATAAATCCTAAAAGTGATCAAAACAGTGAATTTGTCAATAGCTGCCCATAATTATACTGTACATACATTCATACTGATACAACCCAGTTTGCTTATGGTAAAGAAACTGATGTGTATTTGTTTTGATGCACACCTCCACATAAGACCTGGTCCATGCGTTGGTCAGCTGGTTTATATCCACGTCTCCTGCTGTGAGTCTCTGCAGCGCCAGCTCTGCCTCTCTGTCATAATCCAGGATGGTCTCCTTCTCAACGAAGCTGGAAAGGGAGCTTTTTAGATCTGCAGAAAGAGATGCATACAAATAATACAAATAATTATCATTGGCTAGATCTATTCCATTTCAAACTAACAGCATGAATGCTGACAGTACCAACTCTTTCCCCAGTGATATTCTTTGAATACTTTCATTTTAGCAACCAAATATGATGTTACTTGTCCAACAGGGTACATTTTAGTTGACATACTTGGGGAGGCAGGGGGCTGTTTAAGAATATTTGGCAATTTAGCTGTTATATTTACCGATAAAGGATAATAAATTAAAAACATATACTGTATGTATGATATGCAGCATTGAAATGTTGACAACAAGAACTTTAAAGGAGTGTGATACATTTTGGCACCGGTGCCACCACTGGTTTTATTAATGGCAGCTCAACCAATCGGAAAAAAGTAATAAATGTGTAAAGAAAATGTTTGGGATGTGTTGAAGTGCTGCATGCCAAATGATCTTTCTCACAGCCATTGGCAGTTGTGTGGTCTGTTATTTTCAATAGGTTTATTGATTTTGTAAGTGCATTGCTGATAACCAAAATTAGTGAAAGGTTGGTGTTCTCATAATTAATTACAAGTTTAAAAGTGTATTATGTTGCTTTGCATGTGGCCTATATGGATGGAATACAATTATAGATCCATTAGAAAGGGGTCTACAAATCCCTGTTAATATCAACTGCACCTGGGATCTGGATACAAATGCAAATACAAAAGTCCTCCATCAAGTTTTCTATTACCAAGAGCGGCAATCTCACCGGTTTCTATGTAGCAGGGTATTTTATGCAGCAGCATCAGGCGTCCATGGAGGTCATTGATGATCTCTTGAACAGGAAACTGCAGAGGCACTTTGAGGACACAATTGTGTTGCCCTGCCCTGAACTCAAACACAAACTCCTTTTCGTTAGTACTGCTGGCTTTGCCTTTGTTCTTCTTCATGGTCGCGCAGCTGTGGGTCCGGGTTGGGCATTTTGAGGAAGAAGAAGAAGCAAAAAGAGAAAGAAGTTGAAAAGGGAAGGAGAAGGAAGACAATGAAAATGAATATGGTCTTTAAAAAATAGGGTGTCTTTATTGCACAAAGCACAATGAGCACCGACCTGGGCTGGCGAGTTAAAACCACATATTGCCTGAAGCTAACCTTATTACCTAATGATCGTTGACATCTTTATTTATATATCTACAGTACATGGGATAGGACTGAACAGTTTTCTTTAATTTCTTGCATGAGAATGCCCATTTTTTGAAATAATAATGTAATGACTGACGGTTAAATACCGGTTCCTAATTAAATGTCTGAGAGTCTAATGGTATATAAAAAAGTGAAGTCTTCAAATATGTGAAATGGAAATAAGCAAAGGAAACCACCTGACCCCAAACAGTACACGCACCAGTTAGACTACTTATTTATGAATAGCTTGTTTGACTCTAAGTGGCAAAAGACAAGGGTTTTAAAGTTTTTTAAGTCAATATGTTTAATTTCCCAATCATTGACAGCCTGTTGTTGTTGTTATTGTAGCTCTACGCTAGCTAGCAGTGTAGCTAACGTTTAGGTACGAAGCTACAAAAGAAGCAGTGTGTCGTGGACATGACAGACTGAGCAACGCTGTTTGCTTTGTTTTGGTGAAAATGTACATCTCATATCAGAGATATTTACCTGGGCATGAATGAATATGATGTTTCCGGCTGCAGAGAAGGAGGCTCTCCTGTTTGGTTTAGTCAGCTGACAGCTGTGGTGTAACGGTAGCGGTGTGGAGGAGCACTTTCGCGACATGAGCCGCATGGGCTTAGTATGTTTTTATTTATTATATATTAGCACTGCTATGTTTGAAATTGAAAGGTTAATAATTTGGATGATTCCATTTGTTTGTTGGGATTGTTTTCTTTCACGTACAAAGCAGATTTCTTGAGCCACGAATCTGATTACCCTGAAACTTAATTTACCCGAGCGTTTCTCCTTTGACGTGGCTGCCCCTTGCTGGACAAACATGATACAGCCAGTATCGTCTTGCTCAGAGAATAAAGAGTTTCAAGGCTTTATTGTCATGTGCACATTAGCTACAGTGTAGATATGGCAATAAAAAACGTAAATCACAGGCTCCTCCAACAGTGCAACATAAGAGATAAGATCTTACTTTCAAGGGTGACCTGCAGAAGATGCATATAGGTAACACCTATCTATACTTCAATGTAGTACTATACAAAATAACATCAATGACAATAATAACAGTAATAAAGTAAGCAGTTTGAGTGTGTAAACTTCTAATAAAATGAAGAACATGGTGAGAACAAAATAATCTGTGTCATGCACCCAGGGCCGTTTCTTCCTATATGCGGACTATGCGGGGGCATAGGCCCCCCGCGGCCACTAGGGGGCCCCCAAACTGAAAGTATTTTTTTTTTTTTTTATTCATCAAAAAAACGAAAAAAGTTTCATTCATACACACAAAAATGAACAAAATTAATAGAAGCGGGAGGGCTGAAGCATAGCTTGTGGAAAGTTGCCCTCCCATGCATCATCCTAATACAGCGGCATTATTCCGTAAAAAACGTATATAGAAATGAAGGAGTACAAAGAAATAAAGAAAACAGGAGAAAAAATTAAATAAAAGTTAGGGCAGGAAAACAATAAATCCAAATTTTCTAAATTTCTCCAGTTAATTACTTACAATAAGGCAATTGTTTTTTGTATTACAAGTTTTCTGAAATAGCATGTTTTAATATGCAAATTATCCAATATCTCATTAAATATGCACATATTTTAACACATTTCAGGAATCGAAATCTGAACTTTTGATAAAGCCAGGTTCAAAATTATTGTTTCATTTTGTAGTCATATTAGTATCTAAGGCTTTTACAGAAGGGATATTGGATATCTCTTTTTATCACTCCATAAATCAGAAAATACTGTCAACAGCCCTAAAATATCAATTTTCGCCATGTTTTTATGTATACAATGTTGTATAATTCAGGCTATGAATGATATATGAACAAACCCTTCTGTAAAAGCCTTCATAATATTGATAGGAATATAACTGGAAGGTTTGGTGTATGTAAGTGCTACTGAAGTTGAAATTTCGAACTCGGAGTAGGAGAAAAAACTAATTTTGAGAAAACGACCTTTAAAGATTGCAGTGAGGCGCTAGCTAAACCCTCCTGTTCTTTGGATGACAGCTTGCGCATCAACACACTCCGTGAAGGTATTTCATGTTCGGGGTCATTTGTTTTTTGTATAACCTTGCTTCGTGCAAGTGACAATTGTTGTCGTCTTCTCTGTGAACGTTTTTTTCGCCGTTCTTTTGCCATTTTGAGATTTCAATTTCTAGCGGAAAGCTAACCAGGAAGTGTTTTAGCACAACACGTGACGCATCTGAACGAATCACGTTGTCAGAAATTGACACCAGCCAATGAGATTTTGTTTCTTGGTTTAAGACCCCTTTGTGCTTTCACGATTGGTTGCTGATACAAAGAAAATGACCATATTTGGATCTGATGAGATTGTGCAGGAGAGACGGAGCTTTCCAGCGATACCTCTGTTGACATGGTGCACACAGCGGTCGCGGCACTTTATGTTACGTTAGAATTAGGGCTGTCAGTCGATTAAAATATTTAATCGTGATTAATCGCATGATTGTCCATAGTTAATCGCAATTCAAAATCAATTGCTTGGTTTTCGTGAAATTAGCCTGTTTTCCTATTAAAGTGCACAGATTGATGCATCTCCACAGATCATCTTAAAGGCTTCGGAATCCCCCCCATTGTAGTTAAAAAAACTGTCAAAACTAGGGCCCCCAAACAGCATCTTGCATACGGCCCCCAAAAAGCTAAAAACGGCCCTGCATGCACCTTACAACAAGAGCCATTCAGCACCTAAGAGTTAGCCAGATTTATAAAATAAATTATAACAGTATTCATGAACTAATAACTGCTTAATTATTCATTAATACAGGATGTGTGGTATTTCAGCACTATCTACATTATAGTACGATTATATAATTATTAGGGAAGCACTCCTTAAAGGTTAATTAATTAATAATTCGTTCCTCAGCTGTTTATCAATAAGCTGATCATACATTTCTTAATAGCATTTGATAACACATTAAGCTATTAACGTATGGTTGTCAAGCAGTTCGTTTTGAAAGTAATCTGACCCAAATTCCCCACCCTGTTTCCGTGTTTGAAATGTGACTTGTGAATCAGTCAAAAATAAGGCTTTTTCAACTATATTTTATTGGATATGTCTGGAGTTTGTTATTGGTCATGTGTCTGTATTGTGCATGATCGCGTTCATGCTCATGCACGCGTGCGTATGTTTTATTCAAGTTTGAGTAGGTAAGGGGTCGTCAAAAAGTAACACTCCTTCATTCATCCGGATAACTCTTCTCTTTAATCTAAAAATAAAAATCCCACCTAATCTTTGCTGTTCACATGGAATACATTGCTGTATTAGAAAATGTTTTTTGAAGTAGATACGTTTTTATAAATATTCTTATGAGGTGGTGTGAGTATTTGCCTTTATATATACAGTCCATGGTATTTGCACACGCTCCCTGTGACGACTGAACCGTCCCTTCATACCTCGCGTGGCCAACGGCTCTTCTCCACCGATCGCTCGTTCATTGAATTACTGTTTTCAGCCTGTTCAGCGCGATTTACTGCACTAATCTGGAACCAACCAGGCCGGACTAGCTCATTTAACATCTGTTGTTTTGCACACACTTTTCCGGCCTTCTTTTCGTCTGACTGCAGCGTTGAGGCTTGCTTTCCTGGTCTCGCTGGCTGGGTTTGGTCGGGGAGGCAGGGGAAGTACGAAGCTGCTCCCGAGCTATGATGGAGCTAGAGTCGGCCAGTGGCAGAGGCGAGCTGGGGGCTGTGGGGGACTCGCTGCAGCCACAGACTCCCAGCAGGCACGAGAAGAGCCTGGGACTCCTCACCACTAAGTTTGTGACTTTACTACAGGAGGCGAAGGACGGAGTGCTGGATCTGAAAGCGGTGAGTATTCAGTAGTCTTTGTTGTTAGCTAGCACATGTCATTTTGAGCCTGCCTGCTGTCGTTAGTTTACATGCACTTTCGATAGCCTGCCTGTTAGCCTAGCCTAGCTGTGTGACAAACTAATTTGATTGGGTGACCCCTTTGCTAGTGTTTATAGTTTTAATTAACCTCTACCACTTTATTAACCTACTCTAAAATGCGCTGTCGTGGTATTTGGTCTTTCTGGAAATGAGGTTACAAAGTGAACTTTGAGAACACAGGTCAACTTCTCAGACTCTGCCCCCTGGAGATTCAGAGTTTAAAAAGTGGGTCAGCTTTTGTCGTTCCTTTCTAAGCAAACGCTTGTGCATCTTCACACATGAACAGCCTTTTTTCCTGATTGATAACGTCTTTGTCACTTAACGACATCCATTCAATGCGCTAGTTTCCGGTATGCAATCTAAATGCATATACTTTTAACCACAATGAATTAGCTTTGTAATTAAAGCTACATATCCATTAACCTACGTTAGCTATGTTTTTCACAGTCAAGGATCTTTTTAATTAACCTTCCCAGGAAATGATCACCCTTCCTGCTGAGAAGCATGTGGTGAGAGTCTATAAAGTTACTTATATAAGTAGTTTGTGTGTCAACTTCTAATAAGATGAAGTGGATCTGTTTCTGGCCATTTTCAGCAAATATCACTCGGCACAACATGGGGTTACTCTGATGGCAGACTTATACAAAATGCTAACCCTTGTCCTCCTGCAATATAAATAGAAACATTTAGAAAACCAACTGCCAGCCATGTTTTTCTCAACTGAATCCAGTAAACCAGATGGCAGCTTGACCAGCCAAGCATGACTTTTTACTGTGACCTCACTGACACTCATGTTGCCCCTCTGCTTTGTCTTTCACTTTCACCTGCCCATAACAACATACGGCATCCTTGAAAATGAAACAGACTGACGTAAAAGCAATTCAAATCAGCCTCTCCTCAATGAAACAGAATAATTGACAGACAAATAATATGTGTGTCTATCTTAAATAAAAGGCTTGGAAATATGGCCAAAATCTTATATCCCAATCATTTTGTACCTCAAAAACTATATGAATCATGATATAGCATTTTTGTATTGGTTATTAAACAAATAAATAGTCTAAACTCTAAACTAAATAATCACATGGTACATTTTATTTTTGTATTCTCCCGTGGGACTTGCATAGTTAACCAACAACAACTAGTATTTACTTTCCAAAAAGAGTATTTCACAGCAGATTTTCTGAGACAACTATTGCCTGTTATAATGACTTTATATAACATAATAATGTATCACAATATTTGATTATATCCCTATATAATTCCATCTGAAGACAATTACTATTATATTGAATTATAGCACCGCTCTAGCTCAAATGTTTAGAACCTTTTATAACACATATTTTACATACTCTAAGGTTTTATATAAAAGAGCTTAATTGTGTTTAGTATTAAAGATGGAAACGTTGCTCGGTCTAAAGTCTGTGTCTTGACATTGATGGATACATTGAAATGGCATTAGGGAAGATGTCTGGGTCTCTATCCTTTGGTGAAAAAGCCTGCACTTATCTGCACCAGCCATATGGTTAAACAGCAAGAGGTTGGGCTGAGGAGGAAGTTGAAATGACAGTCATACTGTTCCATGTGCGGCTCCAGGGCATTGAACTCACCGGCACAGATACAGTGGTCTCTCTCTGTCTGTGTCTTTAGATATGAGCCCACTAAATGATATACTGCCAGTCATCTTCACTGTTATTTTAATTGCTTTTGTCCTGCCTTCAGGCTGCAGACACCTTGGCCGTGCGGCAGAAACGACGAATCTATGATATCACTAATGTGTTGGAAGGAATTGGATTGATCGAGAAGAAGTCCAAGAACAGCATCCAATGGAAGTAAGTGTTCAGTCAATGTTTTATATATCTGAGAATCGCAAGACAAGTGGTTGATGTCACGTTATCCTTGTGTGTTCGCCTGTGTTAATGTGTGAACAACTGACTCTGACTCAGTGACTGTATGTCTCTAGTTGTAACAGTAGAGACATTAATGTTGAGGAGGGTGTGTAGCCATATGAAAAAGAATTAGAATCTAATTCTTATTTTTCATTATAGAACTGACCATAGGCTATGCATGTTGTATTTGTCACTTTTCTTGCAAGCTCTTCTCACGGGTAATCATTTCATAACAACGCTACTAGTAAATAAACATGAATAAAAAAGACGTTGCATGCTCATGGTCCTGCGAAGCTGACTGTTTGTCTGTGTGTTCCAGGGGCGTAGGTCCAGGATGTAACACCAGAGAGATAGCCGACAAGCTGATCGATCTGAAGGCCGAGCTAGATGACCTGGCTCTGAGGGAGAATGAGCTGGACCAGCAGAGAGTCTGGGTCCAACAGAGCATCAAGAACGTGACAGACGACTCTAACAACAGCCCATATCCTTTTTCATTTTCAATTCAAGATTCAAAGGTTTATTGTCATAACATCTACAAAACTATGGGGAATGATGTAATGTAATCCTTTACTGTTCAGTGTGTTTGTTTAAAACTAGAAATATATTTTTTAAGAGGCATCCTATGGTCAGTGCTGGTCCATCCGGTTAATTTGGTGTAAACATAGTCGCCACCTGATGGTTCTAGAAAGATTGTTGGGGGAAATGGTGCTCCTCCAAGCCCAGGCAGGCCATCCATTCTGATATTGAGTGGGTGTTTTTCTCAGACGTGATAACCCAAGAAGATGTTAATGAGCTGTTTTCACAACTTACAGACAGGGCCCCCCCAGCCAGAGAATCGTACAGTACTAAAGATCAATAGAGTATCCAAGGAATACACAATAGAATATATAAAGAATAAATGAAAAATCTCTACAGAAGACAAATACACTACAAAAACAGAAACGTATTGACATAGGTTATATACATCAAAAAGGCTTCAAATGTATTCAGTATTGTATATGTATGTTTGATTTGGGCGGTGGACATCACATCCTCTAGGGGGGTCCGGGGGTAAGATTTATTTTGAACATTTGAAAGTAAAATGCTTCAATCTGGTGCACTTCGAGCCTAGAGACTAGATCTAGGGAATACAACTCTAAAACACCCATATGAAAAGATCGGTTAACATTTTAATAATCAAATAAGTATGTGAACATAACCAATAACCTACCATAGCCAAAAACAAATAAATGTAACTTAGGCCTATTTTTTTTTTTTTTGTTCATTCATATCTTATTTTACCTAGTTAATATTTATTTATGCATATTGTTTTATCTCCAGTTTTAAACAATATTTTTGGTTTACTGTCCTATAGTATACATTGAAATGATTTCACCCACTGAGATAACTTAGACTAAAGTGAACTATCTAAACACTCAGAGTCCTTTACCTCACTGAGCCTCTCAGCCTCCACCCATGTTGTGGAAACATCTTCTTCTTATATCCGTTAGAGCAGCTAGCACCAGATGATAATAACAACAGCGGCGGTACCGGTGCACCCACTCTCTCGCTCACTCGCACTTTGGCTGTGAGCTGCGGGCGCCTGGTAAGCCAACATCCCCCACTCAGACAGGGCAAATTAAACGTGTAACCGGGGTGAAAAGGGTGTTACATTTACTTAATTATGAATATTGTCAAGGCCAAAAATTAGGATGAGCGCCAACGGTCAAAAATTTTTTTTTCCCTCCCAGATCTGGCGCCCTAGGCGACCGCCTATGCCAAAAACCAGCCCTGCTTACAGATAAACAGTTTATTTCCCCTTTTTATGTGTGACTATATCAGTAGAGCTGTGTAAGCCTATTGAACTACTGTAACCTTTTAACGATTTTTGGAAAACATTGAATCAATTTGTAGGCTCCTACATGTTGCTCTGACTTAAGACTGAAAAACAAGGACTACAGTGTCTAATATTTTTGCTTCAGTTCTGACTTGAGAGGGAATGTTTGGTCAAACACTTTGTGTTTTGTCTCATAGTGGCGTTTTGGCACTTTTAATGAGCACCACGGTCTCTGAACAAATGAGACACACTGGCTCTGTGCTCCCAGTGGGCCGGATGAACATGAATGAGTCCACTCAGGGTTAAAAGCTCTGTTCTCACTGTCCACTTTCCTCTTCTTGGAGAGCGCCATGTGTAATTATTTGTCTCTCCCTGTCTGCCGCTAACACGCCTGTTCACTCTCCTCTCCGCTTCTCTCCCTGTATCGCTAATTATTCTCTTCACTCACTTTCCTCTCCGCTTCTCTCTGCCGCGCTCTCATCTCTTCTTCTGTGTTTCTCTCCCTGTATCGCTCACTCGTCTCTTTCGCCCCCTGTCAGCGGCGGTTAAAATAGAATCGCCCCGTCAAAATTGAAATCCCCTATTAATGTATTGATTATAGGTCCAGGTCCGTATAGGTCGGTGCCTGGGTCCGGATCCGGACTGCGGTCCGCCTGTTGCCGACCCCTGGCAAAGAGCATCATCTGACACAAACGGCCCGTCTACACTACAGGCGTGAAAAAAGCTTGAAGCTGGGCGTGTCTGAGGCTTGGCGATTTTTTTGGGAGCAGCGTGACCAACAACCAATCACATGAATCTCCCGCCCCCGACATACAAAGCAATAGCAATGTTAAAACGAAGTAAACTTGATATAAAATCCCCAAACAGGCGAAAACCTACCAGTTTCACCCACTGTCTCTGCCACCTCCCTCCATGCCTGGTTCCTCCGGTTTGTATCCCGGTAGATGAACAGAGACTGATCATACAGCACCGGGTGATTCACTACCGCTATAATGAATTTTCCCTCCATTTTTTTGAATATGAGGAAATGACCTGCGTAGTCTCTCCCAGCATACACGCGGTTTGATTGGCTAGCGCTTGTACTGGCAGATTTTCATAAACGGGATTTCATTGGCTGACGCCAGCTTCGAGCAAGCATCGAGCCTCAAAAGTTGAACATTGTTCAACTTTTGAGGCCGATAGACGCTCGCGATGCTTGCAACGCCTTGCCATGCTACCCACAATGCAGTTCGGCGAAGTTTGAAAATATCCTACGTCACCCCATTCAAATGAATGGGCGAAGCGTTGAAAGCATTTTTTGACGCCTGTAGTGTAGACGGGCCGAAACCGTGACGCATATTAAAGAGGCCCTGTTATGCTTTTTTTGGGTTTTCCCTTTCCTGTAGTGTGTTTTTATATAGGGTTTTGTTCATGTAAATGGCCTGCAGACACTACAATCACCCTGAATGTATATTTGTGTCATTGATGTGTAATGCCAGCAAGCATATTGCTGAGATGATCATTATTGAAATTGGACCCTTAACCCCTTCATACTATGGCGTATATAAAACATGATGACCTCTGTGGAGCCTTCAAAGGTAATTATTTCAGATGCTCAGTCATTGTAGACAGTGTTCTCTTTCTGTGACCCACATTGACAGTCTCAAACACAGTTTCCCTCACCTGCCTGTCCTTCTTCCTCAGGTGATACACTCCTAGCGATCCGTGCTCCCATCGGCACACAGCTGGAGGTCCCCATCCCAGAATCGGTAAGTGATGAGCGTGCTTTTTCTGAGCTCCATTGCTCCAGCTACTGCGTCATCTCATGTCTTGGTTTCTGTGTTCTGGTCCAGATCCTCAACGGACAAAAGAAATACCAGATCCGTCTCAAGAGCTCATCAGGTCCCATCGAGGTCCTGCTGGTCAATAAGGACCCCTCCAGTGCCTCTCCCGTTGTTTTGCCCGTCCCTCCTCCAGATGACATCCTTCAAAGCCTCCCAGCGCTGACACCTACCTCTCAGACGCCCACTGCTGCCCCCCAGGTCCACGCTGATCTCCATTCAATAACTCTATTTGTACATTGACTATCAAAGACTGGATGTTCAGATGTCTGCCTTTATTGAAACTAATAAAGAGGAGTAGAAATAGACCCAAGGCAGCAGCATTTTGAGGTTATGTTTAAGTTAGTGTTCATAAATGATTTATCACTGTGGGGAAGAAAATAAAACGCTGACTTCTGCTTTTTATTGTCTTCATCATGCAATTTTTAATGACGTTCCTTCATCTTTCCACCATCAGGTCTCTAAAGCAGCCTCTATAAAACCTGCTCCACCCTCGGTTACAGCATCCAACCAGACAGCCTCAGTGACGGGTAACAATGATCTTCTTTTTTACTCCAGGAATTGGACTTTCCTAATGCAAAGAAAACAAATAAACATCCACAGTCCTTTGTTTTTGCTGTTGAATGTCCCACTGCACCTGTCTGCTGCAGTAATAAAGTGAAAGGAACCAGAATGATCTTATTTCCACTCTATTTGTTTCCTTTCAGAAGTGACGAGCACCACGCCACTCACGCCAACAACAGACACCCCCGCTACATTAACTCAGCAGCTCCAGTCTTCTGCCTCTTTGGACGGATCTGTGTCAGCTCCTGCCTCTTCACTGTTTGAACCTATTAAGTCAGATCCCTCTGAATGTGAGTTTTACCTTTTTCTGAAACTTTAATCTGAAATGTCTAAAGTAGAAATGTCTTGAGGTCAGGATGATGATGATGATGATGATGATGATGATGATGATGATGATGATTAATAATATGTTAGCTTGACCTGTTTTAACCATTTCACTTCTTGAAATTCATTTTTGTTGAGCTTCTTTTCTTTGAAGTTCAACCTCAGCTCCTATAATGCGTTTATATAGAACCGTGTAGCCAAAATCTAGATGCTCAGACTGTTGAGGCTTAAAAATGTCTCAATTGAAACTACTATTTTTGATCCCACAATTATTGCCTCGTAAAATAATGCATTTTTATAAAAACAGGCTTTCAATCTACAGCCCTCCTTTTGAAAAGGTTGTAATATTGAGCCATATTCTAAGGTTCGCCCTCTGAGGCAAATGGATGCTATTTTCCCGGCTGCAGTGTTGGATACAATTCACCAACATTCATGTTGCTGATGGTCATTGACATATTTTATACTTTAAATCCCCCTCGAATTTAGTAAACAAAACATTCAAATTCTGAGGGTTTTCAAAAATATTTGGTGTTAAGATCAGAACTGAAGTATCTTAAAAATATTTAACCTCTGTAAAAGTGGGCATTAATACTTAAGTGTTTTTTTGACAGGGACATGTTTTGTATATGCATAAGGACAGCAGAGGAACTTTTTAAAGTGAGGCACAAGGGTTTATTTGTTATTTCTTGCTGTTCTGTATCTGTATGGTTTATTGCACTTACTGTAAGTCGCTTGGGATAAAACCGTCAGCTAAATGTCATATATTATAATTTAGTGACTGACTATGTAGCTTAACTGTTTGTTGTTCTTCTTCTAGTGCTGGACTTTCCCAAAGAACTCTCAGATATGTTTGATCCAACAAAAGGTACACTCATCTTGATTATTATATTAATTACATATTTATGTCTCCCATTGTCAATGTGCTAGTTACCCGTTTACCTACCAGCTGATGGTCATTATTTTCTCTATCTCTGACAGAGATGATGAGTGGAGACCTTTTAGACGACTTGATGTCATCAGAAGGTGAGTTGCTTCACACACCATACCCTTCTTTTTTTTTTTGTGACCAACCTTTTATTGTTTTGTTTTTTTTGCCCTCACATAGGGACTTATATACACAGATACAAATTATATAGAAAATAATACAAAAAGAAAAAAAAGACACAGCATACCCTTCTAATAAAGTTGTACGACATGTCCGCTCCCCTAAGAGTGACTCCTGGAGGTCTCATCTTCTCTCTGTCTGTTTCGTCTGCAGTGTTCTCGCCACTCCTCCGTCTGTCCCCCCCGCCCAGCGACCACGACTACATTTACAACCTGGACGAGACAGAAGGGCTCTGCGACCTCTTCGACGTGCCCATCCTTAATCTCTGACCCCTAAAAATATTGTCAAGACTTGCTAATCTACCCTAGTGTGGCCCCTCGCTTACAGTGGAGGTGCGAAGAGGTGCAGGAAAGCCAATATGATGATGCGCGTTCAAGGACACCTCTGCACCGACACGATAAGCTGAGCTCAGTCAGACAGTAGCTCCTTGTACAGCCTCGTGAAGAAACACAGGCGAGAACAAAACATTTTTACTTACTGCCTTCTCAAGGAAACAGTCAAAACAAATGACAGATATTTCTATTTTTAGATCGTTATGTATGATAAAAACGTCATGTTTGTATATCAGCTTTCCCATGTGCTTGTGAGTGACTGGAGTTTGCATACCTGTGCGTCTGTGTGTGCTTGAGTTTTGTATTGAATGCTCTCTTGTGAGATGTCTCCAGCAGAAAAAGAGAAACCCTTTTCCTGTCAGGTAAAGAGTCCCGGCAGACTAACGGAGCCGCTCACGCATGGCTCGAGTCCAAACACCGCTGGTTAAATATGCACTGTCCTCATGTACATAGAGAATATATATTTTGTATTACCAGCAGATCACAAGACTATTGTGTGATAATGAACTACATTTTCAACACCGGCAGAGCAATAGTTTGCAAATAAACGAAGGTTCCAGACACAAATAATCATTCATGAAGTGCTTTGTTTTGAAATATGGGAATTTATCTTCATCAAACCTGTCAAAGTTTAAAGTGTTTTTGTGAACCAGTTAGAGAAAGAGGACATTTATTAAGTGTAGTTACTGCAGCTAACACACTTTGTGACACAAAGAGCCAAGGACCAAAATGATGCAGGGATGTAGTGGAGGGTTTAAGAAATGTACGTTTTTATAAATAAATACTTTTTAGATCAAGGAGTTTATTTAAATGAATGTCTCCTCCAACTGGTTCAATAGTGCCACTGCTGCTACGACAGGTCTGATTTTGTAACAACTGGAACACGTCATAAGAAAAGCTTTTCCCCCCCTCGCCAAAATGATTTCAATTATTATGTATATGAATACCATTGTACTCAGTTCATTTGTATGTAAAGGGTCATGTGTGTATTTTTACTGATGCACTGAATATAGTAACGATGTCATGAAAAACACTCCTGTATTTTTCTTGTTTTTGTATATTTTGCAAAGATTAAATTGTTTTCTCTGAAAAGACACACTGCTTATCAGTCTACATTTTATTTTTCAAACGCTTTTATTTTTCTCTGTGCATGGGGCAGGTGAGTCCAGGATGCGTTATTCATCTAAGTACAATATGGAGATTATTCATATTTCTACAGTGCTTCTTTTTATGTAATATCCTCCTGTTTTCGCCCTGGATGTGTTGTACTGTTTATATCCTTACCGCTTGTATAGAATAGCATTTATTTTTTATTCTGGATATAAATATTATAACTGCTACTAATTCAGGGCTACACTTCATAGCTTTTGAATTTCAAACACAAAACCTGCTGCTTAATCAAAGCATCCTGTGTCATTGTTGCACTTCACATCACACATCATCTTATCTGGTCCGATCAGGAGCCAGTCATTGTGTTTGGACAGTGCCAGGGAGTTCAACAGTACTGGGGGCAATGGATTCTGTGTGAGACTCGATCCTACTATTGCCAAGCTGTAGATGCATCAAACGAAACAAAATAAAAACTCTTCTCTGATATTCTTTTGTGAATTGTATAGTTTCCTTGGTTCCTTGTACACTCAACATAATGTCAGTTGTACACTTGAATGGCAGGTTACTATAGAGCTATTTATAGAAGTCAGTGGTGTTGGCATCTGATCATGAAGGCTTTTTCTCCAATTGTGCTCATGCATTTATCAAATGAACGCAGTTTCCACATATTTATACACTCATGGTTAACAATGAAGGTATGACACTTCTGAGATCTCCCTTAACATTGGTCAACAATGACAGTCAGTATATGCTTCAAAGACTACATCTTTTTAAAGCCTTATGTTATGATGCAAGAGGAAATCCTTTACATGCATAGCAAACATACTCATAATGTATTGGTTTGATGCCAAAATATAATTTATTTTGTAGTTAAGTGTGCATTTCCTTGCTGACCATCTTATTGCAACACCCAGTGTGAGTTTAGTTGCCCTTCCTCTGATCATTTCAGCTCCCTACAGTCAAATGTATATGATAACTACAAATATATAGTTATATACAAAAAGGGACATCACGTGCAGGACTGCATTTCCTTGTAATCAGTTCAGTGAGGTAGGAGGTGGTTGATACTAGTAAAGTATCAATAAATATCTCTGGATACAGTCAGACAAGCTCTTGGCGACTGAAGTGACAGCAGGGGGCGGCTGTACCCAGCCGTACCCGACCCGGAACCTTGATTTAGTTCATCTACTACTTCTTGGACATTTGAAAGAAAAACTGTTTTGAATCAACATAAACGGCAGCAGCGTTTCCAGAATTGATATGATTTCTCCTTCAAAGTAAAAGCCCTTTGTCATACTCTTATGTATTGTCTGTCTTACACGCAAAGCATGGAACATAGGTTCAATCTTACATAGGTACATATGGATGGAAGTAAATAAAGCTATGTATTTAAATAGCGACGGTTTTTTTCTCATATCATTATGGAGTATGCGTAATAAGCCAAATTCATGCTGAACTGGGTTTTATGTTGAAGGTGCTCACCGGAAACTCTGATCTAAATCATGCTAGCTTGCCTCACACCCTCGACTGAACGACTCCAACCAACCCGGAACTTTTTAAGTCAACTAATCATTCCTGAAAACGTATTGCAAGAGTTTTCTCCTTTTTTCCTAGCAGTTCACAAGTAACTCTAAGAAAAGTCACTTCCACATACGGGGTGTTCCTCTGAGGGGAAGAAAAGGACAGTTGCAAATGTTTCTCGATCGGACTGCGGCAGCTCCTGTGGGACAGTAGCCTCGACTTGTCTTTTCAAACCAGGTAGGACCCAGGCAGGAGGAAAGCTCTGCAGCTGACTAACTTAGTTCACCACCTTTGACTGTATCTTTCCACCATGCTTGTCATGTCATTTTTAAAGTACTGCCAGTTCAGTTGTGGATTTGTTGTTTTATATGCATATGTTTTACTTCTTAAAAATAAGCTTTGACAACGTTTGTTGATTCGCTTAAGCAGCACATTACTTTATTTTCAACTAAAGAAGTTCCACTTAACTCAGGTTACATTTTATTGTGTAAAGCAGAACTGTAATAACGTTATTCACCAGTGTATTATATGTTATCATAAATGGTATACCATACATTACATACCAGTAGAAGCCTAGGGTCAGTCTTTCTCTTGTCTCTCCTCTATCTGAGACAAACTTTGTGTGTGTGCGCGCGTGTACGCGCGCGCGAAGGGGGGAAGCTCTCAGCTGCCTGAAATTCCTAACCTGACAGGACACACACACACACACACACACACACACACACACACACACACACACACACACACACAGAGAGAGAGGAGAGGGGTCTGTCAGTCCAGGGGATCTGAGACACACCAGTGAGTCAGCAGGCTAACAAAAGGTCTGGCTGTGCTGGTGGTTTTAAGCTTAATGAATTAAAGTGCTCATAGAAAACAGGGGGAAAAAGCACTGCCAGCTGGACCTTTTTAATCTGTACATCTGTGTAGAGTCTAGATGTTACACCATAGGAAATGATGTTGTTAAGGGGGAACAGAACACTATATTGTTTTACAGCACCATATGTGTGCTATGCGCTTAAGGCTCCATTGGTTTTCTCTGTACTCTAGCTATCCTGACTTCCCGTTACTGTCGTAACAATTATTTGCCATCAGTCTGTTGACAACTGTCCTGATAGTAATCTATATGTTTGTACTTTTGCATATATAAATCTTACATGCTAGACAAACAGAATTTATTTTCTTCTGTTAAACCTTTATAATGCTGTGACTAAGGATTTTTGTAATGATATGATATTTAGATGTGTGGTTTCTGTTTTGTTGATATATTAATACTTATTTGTATTCTTTTAACTGTCATAACATTCAGAAAAGTCCCCATCAAAGTCGAAGATGGCGTGAAAATACATTGCTTTGTCATCAACCTCGCCAAATATATAACAATATCTGTCATAGCCAACAAAACAAGCAAATATTTACTTTTAAATGTTAATGGGACCAGTATTCATTTGACCTAGATTTAAACCAGTAACTACATCAACATTTTTGCCAATAAATGTATTAAGATTAGTAGCATTTAGCTTAGCAAACAGACAAACATTTAAGGTGCATCCTTCATGTACTTAATTGAGGGGAAATCACAAACATGCATCGACAGGTAGAGACACACTGTCATCAGCAATAACCTCTATTGAGAGGAGGAAAACCTAACCTCTTTTCTGTTGAGTTAAGTTTACTTTACATTTCAATTTCCATTCAATCCGTAAATCATACACATTTACAGTAACTTAGTCAAGATTTTCAGCGGGTATGAATGCAATCTATGCACGACAACAATAAGAAATACATTTGATGTGTAAGAATTCAGGTTACAACACTATCTAAGCTTTTTGTTTTGTAGTTGAGGAAAACAGCTGACGCTCAAAGCACTAGCTTAGTTGTATCCTTAGTCTTGTTATAATGAAGGGTGGGGGGGTCAATGCAGGCTTGGCAGTATCCAGTATTACAGAAGACCTGAGCGTGTACGGACAGGTCATGATGAATGTGGACTAAAAGTGCTTTACTGTCAGCGCGGGAAACCCCAAGCTGTTAGAACACATTTTTTCAGCTGACTACATTAGACCTGCATCTGCTCTTTTCATTCTTGTGTAATATAATACGTTACTCAATGAGAGTGCACTAGGAAGTGTGTTTACTCAGAGTCTGAGGATCTAAAGATTTAAAGGCAGAAGATCAATGAAAAGCTGATTAATGTTAATTCTTTTATTATATGAGACAATACATTATGTATGTTAAAAGTCCCCTATTATATTATAGGTCTCAGATATACAAAACATGTTTCTGAAGTGTTTGGCTCATACACTGTAAAAAATACCAAACAGCATTGTAACACCCCTCTTTTTCAGCCCTGTTCCAAAAGTGCTGATTCTGTGTCTGTAGCTTTAAACGCAAAACTTCCAACTTCGGGCCCCTCTGCTAGATGTTCAGTTTTAAAAAACACAATGGTGTCTAGGAGGAGAATCAGGTGACAAGGTGGGCGGGTGTTACCTTGGTTTGGGATTGGCTCATAATTGCACAACCCAAAAAAACATTGGTGGCCAAAATCTGATCAGCTCATTTTCAGACAGGTTTTTATATAAATGGATCAGGACAAAAAGAGAGAGAACTTTGTGAATCTCTAAACAGAGAGGGGACAGATATTTATGAATAGAAGAAATGTGGATTTTCCATAATAGGTGACCTTTAAATTTAACATTGAATATTTCTCTTCCCGCTTGGTTAAATGGTAGATTTATTGTAAACATTTAAACATAATCTGAAAGTATCAAAAGTACATGAACAGAATATTACTGCACAATCGTTTTTAATAACCATTAGATATTTATGATTAATCATCAATTAAAGTTAGAGTTTAGGAAAACAAGGCTAAGAGCGCCTTGCTAGCATCACTTCAAGTACCTACAAACTTGCTCAGCATGCTCACATGCTCACAATAACATTGTTATGAAGTCTTTTGTTGTGTTGCGTTTCTGTCAAAGTTATCAGGAATAATTGTCTGCAAACTATGAATGTACAAAATGTTGTACTAGTATTTGTAGTAGGTATTGAGATATTTCAGTCTGGAACAAAGTTGTGGCCGACCGATAACTTCAGTTTTCATATTGCCAGCCTTTTCCACAACTGGTTTAAATCACTTTAAAAAAGAACGGCCAAATCATGTCCTTCCTAATGGGTAATCAAATACAACACCTTGTTGTCCAAGTACAGTAGAAGCCATATTTTTACATTCTATATTTCACTATAAATACTCACCAAAACAAAGCTACCTATCCTTTGATCTTTGTAGTGCAAACCAAAGCAATAATTTGTGTTCAACTGAAAAACACATGGGCTCAATTTCACATTCATCATTATGCAGCTCAGACGGATACTCAGCTTAAAACACACAGGCACTCTTTGTTTTTGCAAAGACATGACATGCCATTACCCCGAGTTTGGCCTTGAATTTGCTGACTCATAAGCTGCTAGAGAACAAATCTGCATTCACAACCAAATGAAGGAGTGGACCTTCTGCACCACTACCAAAAAACACCTTGAGTGATTGTTTTTCCATGCTTTAGTCAAATTCTCAATCGGTCCTGCTGTAGAAAGATATTCCTCCCTTTCATTCCTGTTTCGTAGGCCTTCATTATCAGGAAAGATGCTGCCTCAGGCTGAGGGAGACGGTAAAGGCGTGTTGGTGTTTTGACAGGAGTATCGCTTTGAACCCCACCATAAACTGACTTTTTTTTAGACTGGTGGTGAAGGTATGTAAACTATCCAAGAGATCAAGCAGAGGGTGGGGGTTATTAATCACAAAAAACACAAGCAGGCACACGCTCAACCTATTTTCTTTCACCAAGAGCTCATGAATGTACAGAAGAATTTAGATCCAGCTGTATTGTTTCCATGTGCTGAGAGCGAGGGAGAGACGGAGAAGGACAAGAAAAAGGGGAGGGTTGGAAACACAACTGCTTCTTCTGTATCCTCTGGGAATGCTGTCTGAAGGCTGGATAGGAAGTGTGTACGGCGTGTGTGAGTTGGAAAAGGGGGGAAGAAAGAGTGAACAATCCGTAGTGCGTGTTCAGACAGCGTTTAACCCACTCAGCTGTACGCAACGCAACATAAACACACGGTGAAAGAGGAACATGGTGTTCTACAACTTCATATTGAAAACGATAGTGGCATTGACCTCCATGAGACCTTCATTAAATGACTGCTCACCAGTCCAGACTGCAACAGGGTTGGTTAGCCTTCACTTTATCAAGTTTTAAAATGACTGAACTAGTTTTTAAACAACAGCAACGGGAACGAGCAATGTGAAGTGTCTCTGTTGCCAACATTTAAATGTTGAACAGTTCTTCCTTGCCCAAATCAAGATCAGGCCCACACTTGTGTAGATACATGAAATTAATAATATTCTTTCTGTTTGGGATTTGTAGGCTCATCAAATACAATCGCAATCTCATTTTGGTTGTAGATTACCTACTTTTTCTCACAGTTGTCTTTTTGGTGATGATGAGGTCAATATAATGTTTGTATCAGGTTCCAGTTAGTTAAGGTTATGACATTTTAATCAATGAGTATACAGAATCTACTTTGTGTTGACACTTTCCTCTCATGTATTATCTACAGCCAGTGAGTGGTGGACTACAGACTTGCCAACATGCCTCAACAGAAGGACATAGTGAAGATTGCCATCCAGATGCCTGGGGCCTACCCCCAGCTCATACAACTGGACCAGGTAATGCACACACAATTTCAATAAACCTGCTTTAAATCACTAATGCCTGTGTTAAAGTTGGATGGGTTTTTTCATTTGTTACTCTGGTTGGTAGTATTTAAAAAATGATGTTGTCTTTGTTGTAGAGTCTCTGGTGTCTGCCTGTTTTCAGGGCTAGCTGTCTGCTGTATTCTCCAACAGTGAACTTCCATGGGAATTTCCTTCCCTTAGATCTAAGCCTTTAGCCCTCAGCCTTTTTAAGTAGCGCTTCACCTTGGTAAACCGCTTAATTTGCTTATCATGGTGACCGCCAGACAGCTAAAATGACCTTCACCCTCACCTTCAAGTGATGTTCAGATGTTAGACATACAACGTACAGTACGTTTCTGTTTGCACTGTGGGCCACAACTGTATCCCAAAACAATCCAGTTTGTTTAAGAACATCAGTGTATGGCTACACACCCTATCTTTAAAATATTTGTGCTGCTGCTCAAGTTGATCTCTGACCACAAGACAGCTTTCCTAGCTAGCACTCATAAACTAAATCTAACCCTAACTATTTATTGGAGGAGCTTAATATACTGTAGGTGGTTAAACATTTGGGAAGCAACAATACCCGCTGCTTTGACTTCCTCAACCTGATGCTGAATTCATAGCAAAAGGCTGACTCTTGCTCTATACACAAAGTATTCAAAAGAAACACATCATAAAGTAATTTACAAAGGGAAAGCAGTTTTTTGCAGGACGATATTTTAGTTCAGCAGCCTTTGACATTCTTGGAGATTTTAAATAAATGTCCTAGCCACGAAAGGAAGCAGCATATTAAACAAGGTTTCAGATACTAGAAATAATGTCACAATAACATGTGAGTTCATATTATCAGTATACAAAAATATAACTAAGGTAATCATGTCCTGGATAACAAAGGGGCTATTAGCTCAGTTGTCGTTATAGATGTATCTTTCACCATCTCCTTCATTTATTCTATTATTGATAACAAAACAAGTAAAGTGTGCAGTGTGTGTGCCTTTGCATAGGGTAATTATCACACTTCCCACTACCAGTGTGGTTTGACACAACTGCTGCTGCGTGAGATATTTAAAATAGTCTGGTACATGATACTCTGTGGCATCATTAACATATTTTACATAGGTTTCAGCATTGTTTCTTTAGCAAGCTAGCGTAACAACTGCTACCAGATTTAACAAGTTCGCTTTAACTAGAGCAAAAACATTATAATCATTCTAAATGAAACTATAGGTGCTGCTGTAAATAAATACAGACACAGAAACTAACATTTATTTTTAATACACTGTGTTGCTTAACCAAACTTCACATGCTATGTACCTAGCATCAAAGTGCAGTAAGGTTAGCTGGTTAGCTCACATTTACCTCGGTAGTTTTTATTGTAATGATGTTCCTTAGAGAAAGATACACAACTCTGTGAAAAAAAAGAAGACATGGAACCTTTCTCTGTTGATCTATTCAACAGGAGGTAGCAAACACTGCTAAACATTTCAAAGCTGAGTAATAATCCAAGAACAGAAGTCGGTTTAGCTAGTTAGCCAGCTAGGTAGATAGCTAGGCTAAGGCTGTTGTTAGATGATACGTTTTTCATTTATTTCACAAATTGTTGGTTCATTTATATATTTTTGCACATAGGATATCTTATTGTGTCATGATTATTTAAGATATTAAGCACTTTTATACCCATATGAGTTTTGTTCTTCAGCTTTGACTCAATGTGATTGTGGGGAAGTTTCCCATGTTTTTCCCAGAAACTATGGGGAAGTTGTACTTTTTTTTGCGCAAGACTCTTCGCATGAGTAAAGGTTTAAACTGTATCCCTGTGTATCACATCACATACTGTACATCTCCTGAGAAGGTTTTAACAGACAGAGAATGGATTTAACAGATAGGCTACTCACGAGACTATCTGGTAAATTCAACAGAGAAAATGTAACACAACTCAAATTAAAGCAGACACCAGATGGACACACTTTTTCAAGTTTAACTTATATTGTCATGTGCAAGAAGACGAAATAGTTAAAAACGTAGGAGTTTTAGATTGTGACGTAAATGCACATTTTCTTCTTTAATATTGCATCATAACCATTGCTGTCTGCCCAGAAGTATCCCCAAAAACTTCTCATTGGCCCAGTTGTCTCCACTAAACACATCCGATCACTTATAACAGAGCAGCCACTGGGTCTACCACAGAACCCGAAGACATTTTGATTGGTTGACCGCGGGGCTGACCACTAATAGCAGGATAGCTGAGAGTCAGACATGGAAGTAGTCTGGCTTTATTTACGTACAAAGACAGATCTGGGCACCCAGGGTAACATTGTTCAGAACGCGTTGAGGAGATGGATATCCTCTTCTTGGCAAACACAGTTTGCAGCCAGCTTGAATAGCTGTGGTACCGCGTTCCCATAACAGCATGTCATTACTGAAGCATGTGTTCAGCTCCCTGTCAGGGAAAATACGTTGAGTCTTAGTCCTGTTGTTATGATTCTCATGTGTGCAGCAGGTGTGTGTTTTTTTATGTTGTTTTAATGCATTTGTATGTATCTAACAGCTTGTGTCTGTTGTGTCTTTCCACAGAAAAAGCCTCTGTCTGCTGTGATAAAGGAAGTGTGTGATGGGTAAGTTAATAATGATAATGGATCAGATTTGTTTTGCTGCCTGTACGCTGTCCTGTGGAAATGTTTGACATCATTAACTGTATCTATTACTTTGAAAGTGATATTGCTTTGTGTGTGTGTGTTTGTGTGTGTGTAGCTGGAATCTCCCAGGTCCAGACAACTACGCCCTGCAGTATGCTGATGGAGTGCAGACGTACATCACTGAATCGGTGAGTCCCATCTATGTACAAGTCATACATACAGTATACCATAATATGTCGAAATAAGGGAATTGGTGGGTAAATGTTTAAGCACTTCAGATTTTTATATTTGTAAAACAAGAAGACGGTTCATCTCTATTTTAAGACATCAAAGCACAGAAATAAATCAGAAGAAGAACTGTGTCATCACCTCTGTCCGCTTTTGTGAGTATTTCCCTTAAGTACACAAGTACATGTTATTACTTTAGTTAACACTACATGTATTTAGTTTACATAAAATGAAGCCCAGCCCCCTCAATGTCATCAATGCTATTAAAATGAGTGTGAGACAGACTAAAAAAACATAGGACAGAGAGAATGAAAAAAAAAGAGTAAGGTAGCTGTAAGTACACTCAGCTTCTTGGTGTGTAGTGACCTTTTGAAAAGGTTGCCAATGAAGTGCCCTCCCCCCTCTCTGGCCTGAAGTGGGGCTGCAGAATCCATTACGATGTCATCAGAGATATGCATGGAAAGATGCTTCATTTATTGTAACACTGGAGTGTTTGTGAAACACACAGCAGGCTTGTGTGTTTAATCCTAACAATTTGTACAAAGCATGATACCTTTCAGAGTTGGTTGTTATTCAAATACAGATGTTTAAGTCCAATAGAAGATTCATTCCTAGGCCGAGTAAACATAAGCTTGAATGTGTGCAGTGTGATAACAACATTATTTCCTTCCTTAGTAACTGTATATCTTATTTCGGAGTGCACACAAGTGCAATTGGGAGCACAAGCTTAGATTGTAAACACACCATCTTCTACAATGTTGCTGACAGAAGGGATTAATCGTGCAGCTCAAGTGAACAAAGTAGCTTACAGTGACAATTCATAAATGACGCATACATGTAGTATTCACATGCACACCGTTTTCTTTATCCAACTGTCTTTTGTAATGGGTGAAACTCGCTTTAGCAAGAACTTCTAAATTCAATACATCAGCTTTATTTATTTATGTAGCAATTGGTATTTGTCTGTGTTAAACAAACCTTAGAAATGAGGTAAATGTACATTGTATGCATTGTTAAAAGAAAGAATACTGGATCAGCTGGTTGAGTTGGGGCAGGTACATCACATTAGTCTTTTGCTGATGTTCTGGGAGTCCAGTGCAGCTTCTTCTCAGAGAAAACTGTTTTTGGTCGCAGAGATGCAGAGCTTGTTAACCGCGCGCATCTCACAGACAACACAGTTTTACCCTCAACATTTAACTCTCTTCTACTACCAGTCATTAGAGTGTCTGTGCTAATTCAGTCCAAGCTTTTTCTGCACTTTATAGGTGACTATATTTGTAAGCGTGAGTTTGTGTATGGGTTACTGTGTGTATTGGTCTTCTTACTGAATATGTGTCTGTGTGACTGTGGTTTACTCATTGGTATAAATGTGTGTTTGACTTCCTCTGCGTTCCTGTTTATGTCGGTCTGTTTTAGTTTTCAACAGTTTGTAAATCCCCCTGTGTGTTTGTTTGTGTGTTGTAGAATCGTTTGGACATAAAGAATGGCTGCATTCTGCGTCTGACCAAGGCACCGGTGAGTCTGCATCGACCACGCTCTCAGCCACGCTACTCTTTCACCTCATTCCTCCAGCCTCTGTCTCTCCCTCCATCGCTGGCCCGACACACTTTTATTTATGTTATGCGTGCCGGAAATGTACAGAATCAGATGAATATACAGACAATAGGATAAGTCAGCACTGATCGGTCACTAGAGAGTACACAATTGTTGAATATGCTGTGTGTGTGTGTGTGTGTGTGTGTGTGTGCGTGTGTGTGATCATGTGTGTTTTGCTTGCAGGGCCGATGTGCAGAAGACTTGTACAAAGGCATCCAGAGCTCGGACTCAGGCGTGCGCTGTGATTCGCTGAAGGAACTGGCGAGCGTTTCCACAGACGTGACCTTTGCTCAAGAGTTCATCAGCCGAGACGGACACCTCTTATTGGTCAAGATAGTAGAGGACTCTAATGAGTGAGCGCTCAATGTGTGTCTGTCTCTGCATGTGTACTTTTTCAAAGGGTGTGGTCAAAACTGTTCCTCAAATAGATACCAGTGGTGCCATGGGGTGAAGTGGTTCCAACACATAGAGCAACATATCCTGCTGAGCTAAACATGTAAAGAATATAAAAAACACCTGCTGAATATTTGTATTTAAGGCCACACGTGAGTTACATCTTCTGCTGAAAGTTTGTTGACACATTTCTTCCATTTTTTCTTTTCCAATTTTGTTTAAAATCTAATATTTAGTTTATTATGAGCAAAGTCTGTTCAAATGCTATTTGTCAATGCAAATGTGCAAGTAAAAGAAATACCTGTATTAATGTCCTTCAATGTACTTATCATTTCATTGTATGTGTGTGTGTGTCATTCAGGAGTAACGCGATCATGACCCACACGCTGACAGGCTTCATGGAACTGATGGATCATGGGATAGTTTCATGGGAGAACCTCTCCTGTGTCTTCATCAAGAAGGTACGGTCTGTCTCTGTTGTTTTGTCGGATGTCTTTTTCTCTGACTGTGGTCACACTCTCTCTTACTCTTCTTCCTTCTGTCCTTCCATTCCTTCCAGATTGCCAGCTTTGTCAACGCCAAGTCGACCGACGTATCGATGCAGCAGGTGTCCCTGGACATCCTGGAGAGCATGGTGCTGAGCAGCCACAGCCTCTTCCTGCAGGTCAAACAGGAAGTCACCATGGAGCGGCTCATCGCTCACCTCCAGGTGTAAGTAACTGATAGATATGGACTCACTCTTAGAAGCCAATCATAAATGAGCTGCCACACCTGCCTGATATATGATTTTCTTTGTGTTGCAACCTTGATTATTCCACCAGTTTTAACACTGACCAGAAATGTCATTGATTTGATGTTACTAAATCCCACCGGCTGCAATGCAAAATACGGCCAGGGGTCTAAAGTACTTCCTATCCCCCGACCTTTCCCTCTCTTACTCGAACAGACCTGTTTTAGAAACTAATTTGCCTTCACTTCGCTTTAAAATACACACCTGTGTAGTTTCATGATTGCATCTGTCCAGTTACAGACACATAGACAGAAATATAAACATCTGGAAAAGTGCTAGTGCATGTAACAATGCATTTAACAAAATATTGTCTGTATTGCTTTATTGCACAGAGACCACCTTGTTCATCCAGAGTAAAGCAAATCTAATCTAATCCAAACCACTTTCAGAGGTCCCTCAGTGGCAGATAGTGGAAGAAAATAAAGACTGATAGCATAAACAAATCCCACACAGTGTTCAGGATGTGCTGTAAAACGAAAGAGAAAACTAACTCTGAAAGTGACACATCTGCGGGGGGGGGGGGGGGGGGGGGGGTGTGTGAGTGATAAGTGTCAGCATTGTCTCTGAAACAGGAAGTTTTTAAATATGTAAAAAGACTAATGCTGAGAATTCCACTGTCTCTACCATTTATTACACCAACATTTCACAGTTGTCAGTTCACAGAATTGAATCTGTTAAAACATCTTTCACTCCTAAAAACCTCTTTATGAAGCCGTAGAACATTGAAATGATGTGCTTGTCTCACTTCCTGTGTCCTCTGATTGATTCCAGGACCAATCCGCAGATACAGACCAAAGCCATGGCTCTACTTATGGCACTACTCCAAACTGCCGGAGACTCGGACAGACAGGTGCTGCTGCAGTGTGTCTCTTAATCTCTAATGTTTCAATGACTTCCTCTTCTCATCCAACTTTCAGGCATGCACACAAGTTGGTATTCAGTTAGTTTCAGGGCCTTCCTTCCAGATAGTGTAGCCTGCAGCTGTTAATCGCTATGCACTGTGAATACTTTAACTAAGCTGTTGTTTTTCCTAATAAATCATCTCAATGTTTTACAATTCGAAGCTTCAATATCCCAGGCTTATGGGCATGCATGTGACCGGGAGTGAAGGGTGGTTATTTGCGTCATCAGGCCATTACTGTGCACGCGCAGTTTCTTACAGACAGTTTGGAAATGAGCCATTTATCTCGTTCTGCCCGCTCATCACAGTCCAGCCTTTCTCTCCCTCTGCTCTGTTCCTGCTCCTCTCTCATTGTACGGGAACAGTTCCCTCATTCAGCCCCTGTCTCCCTTTCTCTCAGACTCTCTTTGTTACTCACACACACACTCACTTCCTCACTTTTACAGTAAGTCAACAAATCCACCCTTCTTATCAGTAAATGTAGCCCTGAACCAAACTAGGCTGGGCTAGAGATGCATGTACCAGCAAGTGATGATTGTGTCATAGAGGTCAAAGTCTTTACACTCACTAATATCAATGTCCCGCCCACTGATCTGTAACTGACTCTCTGTCGCCTCCACATGTTAGAAACATGTTATTGCTCCACAGTAACACATTTTACTCACTCTTTGTTTTCTGTTTTGCAGGATATGTTTGCGTTCCTGAATAAGAAGAATCTCCGACAGTACATTTATAAAGTAAATCATCTCACTCTTGACATTTCATATTGTTTTCTGTGTCTCAGTGATAAAATGATCTCATTATTGTGCAGAGGAATGGAAATAAAGCAACAATGTTTTGTTATTTGTTGCAGAATATCATCCACAGTTCTGGGTCGGTCCAGGACGAGATGGCCCACTACCTCTATGTCCTACAGTCCGTTACCTTGAACCACCTGGAGCCTCGTATGAGGACGCCTCTGGACAGCTACAACCAGGTGAGCTACAACACACAAGGCACACGTCTGATCGTCCGGGACGTGTTATTTACAATATCGGACAAGTACATCTTTCCATTGACTTGTCCGATGGACAAGTGACGTTTTTCGCCCATATTTATTGACAAATTATTGATAAATTCAGCTTACAAAAGGCAGAACTCATTCGCAAATTGTCCGTGTCCCCGCGGACCGCAGCTCTCTCTCTCTATGCTCCGGATCAGCTCAGCGTCTCCCTCTCTCTCTCTTTCTCTCTCTCTCTCTCTCTCTCTCTCTCTCTCTCTCTCTCTCTCTCTCTCTCTCTCTCTCTCTCTCTGCTCTATTTAGATCACACTTTAGCTTGCGGTTTGACAGCCCATTCTGACAGGAAACTGAAGTCATTATCTATTCTCTGTTCAAACCACTGTACTGCGTTCTTTTGGTTAGCTTATCCAAACTAGAGATGTGCCCACCACCATTTACTGAAGAAGATACATTAATATGATAAGTACCTCATAAAACTCAACTTCAAAACAACTCCACTTTTAAATTGTACATATCTAAAACACAATAACTTCTCACTGATCACAGATGTTGTTGTGCTCAGCAGTTCCTTGGTGTAAAGCCAGTTTGTTGTTTTTTTCTGAGCAAATGTTTTTATCTTTCATCTTAATAAATGACCAAAGTATGAAAACACCTGTTAACACTAAACATCCACCTTTCTTCTGCCTCCGTCCTGCAGGAGCAGAGAGACGTCCTTCACGGTTTGCGGCAGGCTGCGTTTGAGACGGAAAGCGAGAACAGTCTGAGCCACGAGAGGCGCCGCTCGCTCTGCGCCAAAGAGTTCAAGAAGTTAGGCTTCTCTGTAGGTGGCCGCTGTCAGAAGTCATTCCCTGATGTTTCTGTTCCCTTCTGCGACTAATATTCTCTTTGATCCTTTCAGAACAATAGTAACCCCGGGCAGGACTTGGTGCGAACGCCTCCTGGTCTTCTGGCTCTGGACACCATGTTTTACTTTGCATCACGCTATCCTGACGCCTACAGCAGGGTGAGCAGGATGTATCTGCTTTTATTCCACCATATAAAGAGTTTATGGCTCAGTTCAATATTTTCAACACATTTTCGGACTTTTGCAATGTTGTAGCTAGCATTGTCCTCAAGTATGTCATTAACCTGAGCCGTTTCATATTAGAAATGATAAAGAATATCCCATTTTGATGACCTGATCTAAATATCTCATACATGTTTTGGTTGTCTAATACAGGGGTTCCCAAAGTGGGGGTCGCGAGATGATTACAAAATAAAAATTGGGGGAAAAAAGTATCAATCCAAAAAAACACATCGTTTTTCTAGAACAGATTACAAATGGCCTGAAAATGGTACAAACAAGTGGCAACATGTGTGATGAAGGTGTTGCGCTGGGCTATATCATGCAATCGAAAGTGAAACTTAAGCTCGCTCCATTGCGGAGATATTCCCGCGAGAGTGCGGAAAACTTAAATTAATTCACCCCCCCCGTTGACAGGGGGGTCGCCAGTCTCTGGCACTGTTATTTTGGGGGTCGCGGGCTGAAAAGTTTGGGAGCCCCTGGTCTAATACAGGATAAAAGTGCAAGTGCTTTATAACAGCTGAACAAGTCAATACTGTCATGTTCTTATTGTCTGTGTAAGCTCTATGACAGAGGCTTCACTTCCTGTCCAGCTGAATGTCCATTGTGTCTTTCCCCCAGTTTGTCCTGGAGAACAGCAGCAGGGAAGACAAACACGAGTGTCCGTTTGCCAGGAGCAGCATCCAGCTCACACTCATCCTGTGTGAAATCCTTCGTATCGGAGAACCCCGTGAGTTCACCTCCAACCTGCGGCATAAGAACCATGTTGAACCTCTGGTAAAACGCACTCTGCAACTGATCATCTCCATTTGTTTTGCTTTTCCTTTCCATCTTTTCTATTCCCTCCTCTGTTAACAGCCTCAGAGACGAGATCTGATTACCACCCCATCTTCTTCAGTCAGGATCGGCTGATGGAGGAGCTTTTCTGCGTCTGCATTCAGCTGCTCAACAAGACCTGGAAGGAGATGAGAGCCACACAGGAGGACTTCGACAAGGTAGGCTAGCTTCAAACTTATCAGGCTGTATATTCACTTTAAAAGACCAGTTCCACTTTTCAGGAAATATGTCCAGCGATGGATGAAAATATCAAAATATACCCACTCCTCGTTTACAGTCTTGGCGCTAAGCTAGCCAACTGTAAGTAAAGCTGCACATTTCCATATACAAACACGAGGGGTGCCTTATTCTGTCTCAATACTTCCAGGTCATAATGAGGTATGATAGGTATAAGATCCAGAGTTGTGCTACTCGACCGTAACCCCTACATATAAACATGATAGTACAACAAATGTACAGTTTGAGGCAGATCTTAGTACATACTGTAAATGCTCTGAAAGGGTAGACCTTATCCTAGTTGTACTGTTGGCATGTTTGTCTTCATTTCCACTCAGAAAATCAAATAAAGACAGGAGGAAGGAGGCATGCTGAAGTAAAAGGCAGATAACTCAGTCTGTCTGTGCTTTTCTAAACATACGTAATGCAACATAGTCCCCTGATACAGTCACTGCTCCAGCATGGCTTAAAGCTGCTCCGACTGTTTGTGTGTGTACAGAGAGGACTAGGGGTATTCAGACCTCAGCCCCCAGCAGGTCTTGCAAACAGCTCCCGGGACATTATGTTGACCAGGCCATATCACAGATACACTTCTTTAATGATGAAATCTGGTAAATAAACCCTTGGTGTGTGGATTGTTGTCTTGCACTGTAGCGTCATGAATCATGATACAGCTCAGCAGCTCTAACTGTAATTTCACTTATATTACATCAGAGCTGTGATCAAAATAAACACCAACTATTTAGATAATATATGAATACAGAGATTTCTGGATTTTCTGTTTTATATCAAATTCAAGTGAATAATAATATGTTAAAGAATTGGGTTTACCAAGATGAATCAAGCCCACCGTGAGTTATGTTAATAAACGACATGAAGGTTTCAAAGTCATTGAACAAAAGGGCAAGATCCTCCAGACTCCCAGTTTAACATCAATCTTTTACGAGAGCCTTTTAAAGAGTTGTTTTATGGTGGATTTGTGTAAGTTTGTGACTTTGAATAGCTTTATTCTCATGCTAACCGTCCCAGAGCTGCCCCCTTATGGAGAGGTGACCCTGCATGAGGAACACACATGGAGCCCCCAGCCTCAGTGTAGTGCCAGCTTTCAGCAGCGGGGTCTTGTCTGGGAGAGATACTGAGGGTCCTGAAAAGGAGAGTGGTCTCGCTTTTGTCCCGAGTCTCATCTCAACATCACACACAACCAACAAGGCCCCTCTCCCGGTAGTCATAAAACTCGGTGACCTTTCACCCCTCGGGAGCGGGCCAGTGTCCCGAGCGCCAGGCAGGCAGACCAGGCTTTTGTTTCTGACCATGGACCCCTACCCAGGGTGCTTTGGGGCTAGCACAAAGGGGCATGAGGTGGACAAAGAGAAGGGTGGTGGGCGGCAGAAACAGAGGGAGAAGGAAACGGGGAAAACAAAGCGCTCGGGGAATGAGGAGTAATTACAAAACACCAGAGAGGAAACCTCTGGAAACAATATGAGAGGGAGCAGGGGAGACAAGAGAGGGGAAGATGGTGGGATGAATTAGAAGTGTTTCAGATTGTGCCCAGGTTGCTCTAAACACCCTCCGTCATAACGGTATTCCTCCACACACACACACACACACACACACACACACACACACACACACACACACACACACACACACACACACACACACACACACACACACACACACACACACACTTATCACATGCTGCAGGGTGTTAGGGAACAGCTGCCACCTTCGCTCCCATTGGCCGCTTCAGCTAAATGACAGAGGGGCCGGACCAGCGTGTGTGTGAGAGTATCTGAGGCTCTGTTTACAAAACAGCCACAGGCCTGCACTCTCCTGTCATGCAGTGATCGCTGCCTCTCACTTTCACTCCGGGTCGTCCACGTCACTCTCCTCCCATTGTTGACGAAGGGCTCACTTCATAGTAGTACTGCAGCAAGAAAAATGGAGGTACGGTTGTTTTTGGTTTTGTTTCTTAGTCAGTATGCGTGTCAAGCAGTTTGTTGTTTGTTTGTTTGTTATTAGGCAGTCGATATCAAATGGTCCAGGTGCAGAGTTAAGGGCAATTTGTATCCATACTTAAAGCTAAACTGTTAGAAATATGTGTCAACATGACACAACAGTGTGAAGTGGCTGGCTGGTGTCATGTCCCGGACAGTGAGGTTATTCTGGCTCGGGGGGGCTTCAGCAGGGAGAGACTGTAGTCGCGTGTTCACACAATACAATGTGAGATTCCACCATCTGTACTCCCACTGCTGCCAGACGGAAAGACTCTCCATGGCACCAACAGACTGTCATGACATTTCAGTTTTTTATATAATGGAACATTTTCAGAGCGGTCTCGACGGAGCTGTGCTAAAAATAGGTCAAATGACTCTTTCCTCACCGATTGTTCCCAATCAGTCAAATGGGGTGTGAGCAGGAATGATGTAGGTCAGCAGAGTGTGAGTGTGTGGACGAGTAGAGCTGAAACAGGCTTGTAGCTTTATAGATTTTTGATAGATGTTGCACTATTTACAGCTGAGGCACGCATACTGAAGGCAGTTATTGGTTTTACACATGTGCAGATTTTGACCAACTGCCCTTATCTCAGGGTACCGGCCCTCGGGGTCTCCCCCTGTCTCTCGGAGTGAGCTTCAGTTTAACAAGTCATGCTGAATACAAACACACACACACACAATCACACGGGAATGGCAAACGCTGAGTCAGTGCTAAAGCCTTTCAGTCTGTGGGTACAAATTGTTTTCAAACTAAATATATATTCAATTGTTTGAAGTGTATTATTATATATGAACCCCAGGGAAATAACATCCCAGTTATTGATTGTTCTAATACAGCGTTGTTGGGTGAATGTGTTGGGGGGGTGGCAGATAATTGGGTTAATAAAGAGCGTGCTGATCAATGGCTAGCCCCTGAGAGAGGAGGGTACTCAATAGGTGGTTGGACAGTGTGAATCTTTAACCTTCAACTGGTGAAGGATTTAGGAGGGAAACTATTTGAATGGATTATTTTCCATTAGGAAAGGGGTTTGAATAAGTCATTAACATTTGAAAAGGCCATTGGTTAGGGTCTTTTGTATTGACAACCCAAAGGGTAATTGTGTCAGGAATGTATTCTATTCATCTAAAAGTAAGACTTTGATAGGTAATCAAATATCTTCAATGTATCTTTTAAAAGAAAAATATATATATGGGAAGCAGGGTTAAATGAATCTGTTAAAATGGTTTTCTCTGTAACATGTTTTTTTAAAAACATGAACCAAATTCTTTGAGCATGAATGTCATTCAGATCAGGATAGTTGAACAAACGTATTTTATTTGTGGCTGGGATTTTCCACCTGTTCCCCTCTAATCAAATAAAACATTTAGGATAATCATTTTACGTTTTACTGGGCCAAAATGTTTTACATTACATGTGATATTTCTCATTGTCTAAACTTAAAGGATGTCTGCTGCTGTCGTTGGATGATGAGTACAAGTTATGTCAATCTCACTGAATCTCTTTTGAATGGCACTAAAACCCAAAAGCATCTCTGAATCCAGGAGACATGTTAGTAGGAAAGAGAAGCTGGGATTACAGCCCAAATATGAATACATCTCAACTTAACACGTTCTTATCGCTCATCCCGGCCAGACAACCTGGAGGCAGTCCGCAGGTGTTCCTACATGAAACAGTAAGTGTGTATCATCTCTCTCTGTCCTCAGGTGATGCAGGTGGTGAGGGAGCAGATCACCAGGACCCTCTCCAGTAAGCCCACCTCCCTGGAGCTCTTCAAGAACAAAGTCAACGCCCTGAACTACGGCGAGATCCTCAAACTGCGGCAGACGGAGCGGCTGCACCAAGAGGAGACCCTCGCTCCCCCCGTACTGTGAGTAGCAGGATCTGTAAACATTAGAAACACTTCCCATGTGCTCCTTCTTGGCACAATATGTGGATGCTCTGTTCCAAATGCTTGGCCGGAGACCCAGCAGCTATTGGTTTTCCAAACATTAAAAAAGGGTTCAGATCCTGATTTAGATTGTTTGTTAATATGTAGAAAAGTCCAGCAACAGTGTCAGAACCAGATCAGCTGCTCGACTGATGACTGCAGAGAGTTTCCACCCCTATGGAAGCTGCTGTTTGTCACTGAACACTGCGTGTAGCAGGGTGATGCTGTCACACTGAATGTGGGGGGCAGAAGTTATTGTCCATGCTTTAAATCCCCATAGGCTTTCTTAATCAATTAACAATGAGGACAAATGTTTTTTCTGGCGATGTGTTTTATTTGTTATGTTATGTGTCTGGGTTGGGTTTCCTTTGGTTAGGTTGTGAATGCTAACCAGGCATGGGACAAAAGGAACATTTCAAGTCAGGGCTAAAATAATTGGGATTCCCAATTATATCCCTATTATCATCAAAATATGCTTTAAACTATTGAAATAGCCAAATATAATCCATTTGGTATACAGGTATTCAGGGTACCTTACATTGTATTAAGAAACACATATTTGTATTGCATCTAAGATATGACCGATCTTTCTTTAGTAAAAAACAACCTGAGATAAGGTTATTATTCATCATAACGCCAACCTTCTATTTACCATAATAACCTACTGTGGGAGGGTTTTTTGTAACAATCTGCGATTAAAAAATGATATATATATACTGTATATATTGTCCCATCTCTAATGTAACACCATGTGATGAAGCATTTTGGAGTATTTTGTTGTGTGTGTGTGTGTGTGTGTGTGTGTGTGTGTGTGTGTGTGTGTGTGTGTGTGTGTGTGTGTGTGTGTGTGTGTGTGTGTGTGTGTGTGTGTGTGTGTGTGTGTGTGTGTGTGTGTGTGTGTGTGTGTGTGTGTGTGTGTGTTAATATCTAGGGAGCTCAAAGAGCGCCTGAAGCCGGAGCTGCTGGAGCTGATCCGCCAGCAGAGACTCAACAGGCTGTGTCAAGGAACCATGTTCAGGAAGATCAGCAACCGACGCAGGCAGGGTGAGAGGACACACACACACACAAACACACACACACACACACACACTCACTCTTACACACAGCGTACAGTGTGTATTTTTCTTCTAACCTCTTAGACTGTTTGCTTTTCCTCAGATAAACTGTGGTACTGCCGCTTGTCGCCCAATCACAAAATGCTTCACTACGGGGATGTGGAGGAGGACACGGACAATCCACCAATAGAAACACTGCAAGAGAAGAGTGAGTTGAAGCTGGGCTGGGGTGTTGCAGTTGTTAAGATTCACATATGTTCTGTATCAAGACAAATCACACATCACATCCCTTTCCATTTGTTCCCTTCAGTTCCAGTGGCAGATATCAAAGGCTTGCTGACGGGAAAAGACTGTCCTCACATGAAGGAGAACAAAAGCAAACAGAACAAGGTGGGCAGCACCTCCTCTCATTATGATGTATATCATCGATGCAAAGTGATCCCCTCATCTTTAAGACTCTTCTTTGGAAATTCTTATCTGACGAAAATGTTTTTTTACTTAAAGGTCCCATGTCATGCTTTTCTGGTTATCACCCGTCCCCTTGTGTGTTATGTAGCTTTTTCTGCATGTAAACGGTCTGCAGAGTCACAAACCCTCAAAGTACACTCTGTAGGGAGTAAAACTCTAGCACAGAAAAGACCTGTCTATGCTTCCCCAGAACGCCTCGTTGGACATTTCTCCTTTTCCATTGTTTGCTTCCTGGGTTCTGTGACGTGCCCATACCCAAATGGACCCATTAGTCCAAATGGACCAATCCGCGGTGCCGTTACGTTACGTCCTTAAGACTTCCTCACACACACACACACACACACACACACTCAATCTTTTCTCAACTCCGCCGATTTCTCCTCCCTGAGACGGCGGGAGGCGGCGAGGCTGTGAGTGAGCACACACACAAACTCCCAGCCAGGCTGCGGGTGTGTGTGCTCGGGCTGGGTCTCGCTGTGTCTCTCTGTCTCGCAGCTCCAACAAGCCGTTTAGGACAGAGTGAATACACAATACAGAGATGCTGTACGAGAAACCAATGTGAGTTTGGAAAATTAACAATATAAATGTATTCGACCTCAACAGTGGAATTATGATCAGTAGAAATGGCCATGACATGGGCCCTTTAAGTCTGAAGTGCTTCATTTCTCATGTTTAACAACAGGTTATTTAATCAATAAATAAAACATAGCTTTTTATTTAAATGTCTCAAAGAGCCCAGTAATACAATTATGAAATCACCATTCTAATTCATTTTATGAGTTTAACTGATTTGTTAAACATTATTTAACTTGATATAACCATATTTAATTTTGTCTTAATGCACATTATTTAATTTCATATTCTGTTCTTGTACATATCATATTTTATTTACGTGTATATAGACTTTAGCACTATTTTGTATTTTATTACCTATGTTGCATTGTTGGAGGGGCTCAGGTCAGAACCATTTCATTGCCATTTCTACGCTGTAGCTATGAGCATGACAATAAAACCTTTGAATCTTGAATCTATTAACACCCTTTGTGTCCCTCGCTGCAGGAGGTGCTGGACCTGGCCTTTAGCCTCACATATGATGTAGAAGAGGACAGCCTTAACTTCATCGCCCCCTCCAGAACTGATGTGAGTGTTATGGAGTATCTTCCTCTTCATCACAGTTAAATGTTTCTGTGTGCATGACGACAGTGATATTCAACCTCCCTGGCGTCCTCTCAGTTCTGCCTGTGGACAGATGGGCTGAGCGTGCTCCTGGGCCGGGAGATGAGCAGCGAGTCCACGCGCAGCGAGCTGGAGATCCTACTCTCCATGGAGATCAAGCTCCGCCTCCTGGACCTGGAGAACGTTCCCATCCCCGACTGTGCGCCCGTCATCCCCAAACCGCCCAGCAACTACAACTTCTGCTACGACTTCAGCCAGACGGAGCAGTAGAGCAGGATGTGTGAATGTGTAAATAGATATATACTGTATATGTGTGTGTGTGTGTGTGTGTGTCTGAAATAAGAAGTGTGTGTTTGGTGAGAACTGACCTGTGCATCCGTGCACTTATTCCTATTACACAGATTTATAACATTAGGTTTATGTGGTCTTCTGCATCCAAGTGAAGAAAACCTGTGGAAACTGCTACCATTTGCCTATTGACTGTATTTGCATTAATTCAACATATTTCCTCAGATGAAAATGAAATCCTTCTTCTTCAGCCACTCAATTAATGGTACTATGATTTAGTTTTGTTATCATTTTATATCTCTAAATATATCTTAAACGATGTATGGTGCATGGAATGCTCCTGCGTGCGAGGGTAGTTTTTATTGGTCGAGACGATAGACGTTGTGTCTCTAAAGGCTGGCTGTGCTCATGTTTTTATGTTTTTGAATGAGCATGAATTTGGACAGTGCTTTTTCACGATGTGGTACACATTACACTCATTTCCAACATAACAAAGACAAGTACAGTATGTGTAGGTGTGGGTCAATGTGTTGCTTAAATGGGTACTGGCCTTGGTACGGATCCCAGAAGCTGTGGATCCGAGATGATCTGTACGACTTTTATTAGATGTGTTATAGTGATGCAGATCTGCATTAGGTACCATGCTGACTTCACATATCAAGTTTTACAAAGAGAGACACAAAGCTTATCAAACTATATCTGTATGATACAGAATGCAATAAGTGTTCCTGCGTAGGATTTTTTTAAATGTGTTGGATCAGATCCTGAAATAGAGAGATTTTATAAAAGGTACTGATAATAATAATATGGAGGCGACATGCCTATCACAATGTGCTGCACTTCGACTCAGCAACACTCAGTGGCTTCTCAATAACTGACACAGGTTTGTTTGTTTCGCACCATCACTTTTCCTCTGCAGTGCAAACTGGCCCTCTGTAACAAATATCCACTTTATCACACACTTTGGAATAAACAGTTTGATTTATACTGGAAATAAAACAAGCATGTGTTTGTGTTTTAGTCATCGCATAATAGCCAACATTTGACTACTATGCTGATTGTTTATTAAAAAAATGTTTATTTCTCATCTTTAGAGTCTATAATTCCTCCTCGGGCATAGTGCAGCAGACAGTGTTACAACAGTACAACATTATTCAACATAGCACACTATAAAGGGATGAACTGCTATTATGGTAAGCTTTTAGTATCCAGTTATCACAGGTAATGTCCAGATTTTCATTAGAAAATAATAAAGACGTCATGCTTATTACCTCAGATAAACAGGCAGTTTAAAAACTTTATTTTAAATGGAGGCTGCTGCTGACATGTTAAAGGTCCCATGTCATGCTTTTCCGGTTATCACCCGTCCCCTTGTGTGTTATGTAGCTTTCTCTGCATGTAAACGGTCTGCAGAGTCACAAACCCTCAAAGTACACCCTGTGTAGGGAGTACAACTCTAACACTGAAAAGACCTGTCTATGCTGCCCCAGAACGCCTCGTTGGGGATTTCTCTTTTTCCATTGTTTGCTTCCTGAGTATGGTGACGTGACCTAACCCAGGTCCAAATGGACCAATCAGTGGAGCTCCTCACACACACACACTCACTCAGCCTTATCTTTTCTCAGCCGTGGCTCCGCCTAGCTGTGAGTGTGTGTTTGTTTTCAGGCTGAATTCCACGGAGTCTCGCTGTCTCGCAGACCCCACGCAGCAACCAGGAAACAACACCAGTAATCCAGCTCACACTGGCCACTCCTCAAACCTCAAAAGGCGGTGCAGCGAGCCCCGCGACGTCCCACCAACACGGCACCCAGACCCCACGCAGCATTCTCATCTGTTTGTCATTACTGGTGTCACTTTCTGGTTGCTAATAAACACCATTGTAACACATCAGAGCACAGTGGGAGGGGGGGGCAGGAGCTCCAACAAGCCGTTTAGGACAGAGAGTGAATACACATACTATACAGAGATGCTGTATGAGTTTGGAACATTGAACAAAGTAAATCTATTCTAGTAGACCTCAACAATGGAATTATGATCAGTAGAAATGGCCATGACATGGGACCTTTAAGGAAAGCCATTTCAGAAGAGACCATGCTAAATAAGTCATTGGCCTTAATTCTGGTCTAAAAGTTGGAAATATTTAAGGACACCTATTTCACTTCATATCAATCTTTCCTCCTACTTTAGCAACACAGATACGTTATTTTAAGAAAGAATTATTCTCCTGTTTTGTTATAAATAAATTATCAAGAAAATGAAAAACACCTTACAGTGTGAGCTTTAAAAATACCGTCTTCAGCTGTTCAAAACAACATAAATGTGCTCATGTTAAGCAAAAGGAGAAATGTAAGAATTTAAAATATATAATTACATTTTTATATAAAAAATGTGCTTTAAAATCTCAACAAAATGATTTCTTATGGGATAGCTTTTATATATTGTTTCCTACCTTACCTTCAACTATGCATGTCTTTCTGAGTTACTTTTTACGATAACAGGACCTTGTTTCTGCAAGACAATTAAAACAAAAAGCAAAATGTGATTTATTGTGAGCATTATTTCCTTCAAACTGTGGCAGCTGTGTCTCAGTTTACAGGGTTTCTCTTGGTGTTAACAGATCCATGTAGAGGGAAGTATGTTTTCAGTCAGTTGTCTCCACCCTGTCTAGTTATTTTTGACGCCACGCAGAGCAACAAATATTAGTATTTCCACATTAGAGGTACCTCTCTCACACTGAAGACACTTTTATAAACTCACTAACAGGGTGACGTTCAGGAGACAAGCTGCTCCCATAGTACACACACATACACACACACACACACACACCTTTCCTTCAGTTCTTGTGCAAATTGCTCAAATGTGCAAAACTCATGGAGCATTCTTTGGTGAGCAGGTTTTTGTCTCTGAAAAAGGACAAGTGGTCTTCCAGGACATTCAGTCAGTCAGAATGTAAGGGATATATCAGCCCCACCTATGAATTTGTGGTGGACATTCTCCAAGAAGGGCAGCCTGGATTGAAGGAGGTCCACCGTTGTTGGAGAGATGTTTTTGCACCTTGAGATGTCGAGTGTTTGCAGGCGGTCACAGTGCTGCAGCAGGAGGAACAGAGACCTGCAGGAGCAAAGGTCAAGAGATCAGGAAGCAATCCTTCAAAATACAAACTTCATATCTTCACCAAAGCCTGGTTTATCAATCTAGATAGTTAAATTGGATGTTTGTCTAACTTCTCTTCAATATAATGGAACTAGATGGCCCTTGCGTGTGGTTCTCAAAGCGCCAAAACAATACATTTTGGGGTGTTTTTTTTCAGAAACCATGACCCGGTTACTCAAAATAACCCACTGACGTTGTTGTGAGCAGTTTCATTTAGGAACTATTTTCTCTCTACTAACCAAACTGTATCACCATCAGGAAGCGCGCATCTATTTAGACAGCTAACGTTAAAGCTCAGCTGAAGAAGACAACATTTACATGTGAGTAGATGCACCCAGAACACTCTGAAACCTAGAATACATATATCATTTGATAAACAGAACTACAGGTAAAAGGAAAAATATCTGTTTTCAACATTAGAATGGAATGAGAATCAGAATACCTTTAATCGTCCCACAGAGGGGACATTTGCATCAAGAAAAGAGCCAAAGGCAGCTTAATATTACCCAAGGAGCATGCATTAAAAAATATTAAAGATACAAAATAAAGATTACACAATTTACAAAGTACACATCCTGTATTAGTTCTGAGATATACCAGCCAGGTATATATTGCACAGTTATTAACGGCATATATATATTGCACATAATTGGTATTGCAATTGGACTGTCCCATTATTTAAGGGGAAACAGACACACATAGAGTTTGGTGCCGCTCACCTGTCAGTGATGTTGCTGCAGCCGGAGAGGCAGAGGTGCTGCAGCCGGTGGAGGTACGGTGCAGCTTGAGCCACTCCGCGGTCGCTGATGCCCGGGCAGTGGCTCAGGGCCAGGCTGGTGAGGCTGCGGCAGTGCCAGGCCACCGAGGCCAAGCTGGCGTCCGTGATCTCCGGAAGCATGGAGAGCGACAGGCGACGAAGGTCTGGGTAACGCAGCACCTGAGGAGAGGAGAGACAGTATTATCTCCTGTATTCCTGCACCAAACTAAAACATTTGGCTCTCCTCCGCCCCCCACCTGGGTGATGCTGCTGTCGGTGAGCTTGGGGCAGGCGGAGAGGTCCAGCTCCTGCAGCCTGTTCAGAGCTAACAGAGACGCTCCAGCTTGCTGCTTGAACTGCTGCAGGTCATTCTGCGTCACCAGCTTGGGTTTCTCCTCAAAGGGTAAACGCGGAGGCTGGAAGAAACCCATGTTGCCGAAAGTCCGGGTGAATCTCGGACCCTTATCTGCCTGTTGAGAAAAGACAATTAAAGGCATAGTTTGGAAAATTTAAAGTGTAATTTAATGATTTAGACACCCCCATTTTGGAGAAGCCAACCGTATATAACCCCACAATTTTCTAACACGTGCTTCTTACCGTCTCCTGGTCAGGCTCACATTTGGTTGCTTCCACCATCCCCAGCAGACCCCAATCTGTGATTTCTTTACACAAGCCCAGCCGCAGAACCACCAGCCCCTGCAGGTAAGTGGCTATAGCTCGCACAGACAGGTCAGTCACATTAACACACAATGTCAAGTCCAGCTCACGGAGGCTATTCCCCAGAAGCTGTGTGAGAGAGAAAACTGCAAAATCCTGAAGACAGAGACAGAGACAACGTTATTTGTAAATGACAGACTTACATGTTAAAACACACAGAAATACAGCCTCATACTGTCACTGTCCACTGACTGACCCGTATGTAAGTGCAGCTCTTGAGGCTCAGTGTGTCCAGCTGTGCTCGGGCAGTGGTGCATCCTGTCAGGCCTTTCACTATCTCTGTCCCGCTGACGTGCAGACACTCAGACAGGTCCAGACTCCTCAGGGAGGACACTGACAGTAATTCAGCGAGGCCTGTGCCGACACAAAATCATCTCTTTGTAAAACATTTTCCAACAGACAGAATTCTAGGGTAGTTGATGTGTAATTTTATTTCGTTTCCATCCAGTTTTGCATGAAGTTTGTTTTACATTCAAATAACAAATCAATTAATCAATGTAATTGTTGTTAACAGAAAGGAACGTAAACTCAGAAGGAATGTATTTGTATTTTTCTGTTAATGTGTAAGAATATTTTCTTCCTTGACTATTAGTGAGTTTATTCCTGGTAATTTATTTGACTTAAAAAGTAAAACAGTTTCTGTAACATAGTGTCTTATGCTGCTCAACAGCAATCCATCGTGGTAAATGAAGTCATGTCCAGCATGTGAGCAGTTTTCTCAATCAACATGCAGCACACTTGGGATTCCTTCATTGGACTACATTTACCATCAGCACTGTTATGACATCCACATCAAATATGGCACATTTTTGTTTGGCTTTATTTGCAAATTCATTTTCAACTCTATGATACACACAAAAACTAAAAATACATAATTTGCACCTTTTTCAGTGATCCTCCAGTCGCGGGACAGAGAGAGCTGTGTCAGTCCCTTCAGGCCCTGAGCTACGGCCTCCACAGACCTGCTGGTCAACTCCGTGCAGGCACTGATGTCCAGCCTCTGGAGGCTCGGCTGGTGCTTCACCAGAACTTCTATTGAGTAATCAGTCAGCTCCTTACAGCCGTGCAGACGCAGTTCCTCTAAGACCAAATCTGGAACCTGAAACAGAAGGAATATAAAGTGTAAAAAAAATCCTACAAAAAGTGTTATCTATGAGGTGAAGCAGTTAAAACGTTTTATCTTCGAAGAATGTAAGGACCACTCAAGTAATAGAGAAGCTGCAGCAGAGCCAGGAGGTAATCCCACCTGTGCAACAGTGCGTAGTGAATCTGGTGTGATGGAGGTTCTGCTGAGGTCCAAAGCTACGAGAGTCCATCTCTGCTCCGTTACCAACCTCTTCAAGTTCCTCAGTGACAGCAGTGCTGACGAATCCTTAACAGCCCCCGCTGGGCACCCTCGATACAGGTCGAACTCAAAGGCGATATAGCAGCCGGCCAGCGAGAGGCGGCGTAGGCCAGGGGTACAGCTGGTGAGCCGGTTGAAGGTGAGGTCGGAGAGGTAGCGCAGGTCGGACAGGTCCAGCTCCTCCAGACCAGACAGAGCTGACCTCACCTGGAACAACAAGATGGAGTTTGACCTGAAAGCCTTACTACGTTTACAATTAGTATGAAAGGTTACACTTATCAACTTTTACTGAGGGGAAACACCCATCTGTTAGTCACCATGATTGCAATTATAATCACTGCAGATGTTCTTATTCCCCAGGGCACTACTGTCTACAAAGAGACTAACACTAGCAGAGCTACACAGGCCAAAATGTAGGAGAAAGCTAAACCTAATACTGCTTCAAAGACAGAGAGCAGAAAAAACCCACAAAAAAGGTTTAAAGTTTGCTGACTCACATATTTTATACAAAATAAATGACTTTATTTGCTATTTGTTATCAAACATAATATAATTGTATTAGTTTATAATTTATTATACTTAAACATGTGATTTAAAGTAGCTTAACCACAAAAACATGTCAGTAATTCCACTAGATTCAAAAGCTAACATGGCAGTAGCTGTAACTTTGCTAAGCTAGCTTTAGCAGAAGCTAGGTTGGGGTTTTATCTTCACCATGACAACATTTAGCATGTGTCTTATTCAGCTATGTGGAATAAAACACTGAGATACCAAGATGTTGGTTATTCAAAATATTTGTTTTTATTAATGTGATTACATTAAGGTTTAGCTAAGGCTAGCAGTGGCTACCTCGCAAACTAGCTGCTGTCTCTTTGCTACAGAGGGTTCAGTCAGTGCAGATTCCAAATTGGCTGCTATATTTACATGTCATTTTCATCTTCACATCACAGGGCTTTTCTTCTTTTTTTCTACATGGTAAACTTTCTTCTTCCATGTACAGTAAATAGATTGGTTAACTGACTAACACTGCATGCCAGATGGTACTGCCACACTTCCTCTACACAGTGTAGTTTCATGGGGGCTGGTTAGTGACCTACATTCTGCAGTAATTAACCAGTCCATTTAATTGACCAGTAAATAAGTAAAGCTGGGCAATGTAGCACTAAAACTAAGCAATGTAATAACACAAAGAGATGTTTGTTCAAGATTGTGCAGCAGAAAGATATGAAAACAACACAACTGCTGGTGACAACTGACATGAAGTCCTGAATATTTACCAAGGGAGGTGTAAGAAAATAACAAATGAGGAAATATTAGTTACTGAATTATTCTTAATAAAGCAATCAATACTAGAGAATGGACTTTCTTGAGACCAGACTGCAAAATAATATGTTAAATAATCAGCATCGAAACATAAGCTCAACTCTGATATCAACTCTAAATAAAGTGGTACAACCCAATAGCTTATCTCTTCCTTCTTCCCCCTCGATACAGGTCAAACTCAAAGGCGAGATTTCGGACACATATGATTTATTATTATTATTAATATGAAGACATTTTTTGTTGAATATACAAATATTACCATGAATGTGGATAAATACTGTATTATAACAATACGGTATTCTGTTTTTCACATTTCTTATTTGTTATTTTTTAATCTGTTCGAAATAAAGACTGAAAGAAAGAAAGAAAGATATGGCAGCCGGCCAGCGAGAGGCGGCGGGGCGAGGCTTCTGCTTACATATTTCATTAGCTTGACTTTAAACGAATGCACCATTACTTCATTAAAGCCTTACTATTGCTGTATACGTTTGGATCCCCCTAGAAAAAGTCAAACGGACAGGGTTCGAATCCAACCCACAGCCCTTAGCCGCATTTAATTTCCTTCTGTCTTCTTTCATTTCTCTTTAGCTGTTTTATCAAATATAGGCCAAAGCACACAGACACATTTTACAGAAAAAAAGAATCCCACATTTAGAGAATAGAGTATATAATACCTGGTGTCTGTGCTCCTCTCTGGAGAGGAAAGCCCCAGACATGAAGAGGCTGTCCAGACCCCTGAGGTCCAGCCTGCGGAGGGAGGTGAGGCGCGGGAGGAGGCTCAGCAGAGAGGCCTCTGTTATACTGCTGCCGGGCAGGGCCAAGCTCTCCAGCTTAGAGCCCAAACACAAACCCACCTGAGGCAAAGACAATCACATAAGAAAGAAAAAAGAAACAGGTTAGCACTTGGGAACGAAGAGACAAGCGTGGCAAGAGAACAGAGAGTTGAATTTACTATCTGCTGGATAGGACCTTTTTATGGGAGTTTGATGGGTAATCAAAATGATTAGAGTGATACAATGCAAACACTCAAGATAAAACAGGTTTCAAATCATATTTCTGGCTGACTACAATGTGAGCCTTTGAGCATTTTTAGCCAGATGATGTTCAGGATGAATACAATCCAAACAACTTTGGTTTGCTCAGTGTTTTTTTAAATGGCTCTCACATGAGCCCTTGAGGTAGGGAAAATGTCTGGACCTACGATAAATCGTGTGATCATTTTAAGTGAAAATACAACGCTAGTGCTATCAGGGTTCACATGACAACAGCAATAAAGTTCCCAAAACAAAAGCTACTGTTTTAGTAGAGAAGGATGACTTGTCTTAACACACCCTATTAGAAATACTCAGCAATTATATATTTCATCCATCCAAATCTGCCCCCAATGATTCTCCTTTGGCCTTAGTCACAGTGACTCCACCCAATTGTTGGGTCATTTTTTAACCCTCCAGTAACGCATCTTGGCCCGTGGTCATCTTGTCTATTTTCAACTACAAATGTGACAAGAGGATACAGTAAAGTAAAAACTGAATGCCAAAAAAAGATCTATTTTACTGCAAATGGGACCTTGATTTATTAATGGTCATCAGGATGTAATAAAGAACACTTGAAACTAACAATTGAAGCCATCAAAATGTTACCGAGTCAATAAATGAAGATAGAAGAAGGGTCATTCTCTCATAGACTTCTCTACAACCAGATACATTGCTTCCTGCTGGATATTAGAAAGTATGCAGGTTAAGGAACTTCCACTTTTTGGATTCGGGGGACATTTTCTCTTGACCATTAAGAGCGACTTATTTTCGGTTAATACGGAAGCTACAGGTGTTCTTCAGTTAACACCTGCACACATCCTAACCCAACGAGTAAAGACTTTTTTAATCATGTGAGCATACTGTACCTCCAGGAGCAGTGACCTAGACATGCTGAACCCATCGAGCTGTTTGATAATCAGACTGCAGCGGGACTTCCTTCCCAGACCCTTGATCAGCTCCAGGGACGAGGCTGAAGCCGGGAAGCTGAAGGTGAGGTTCTTCTGCACAGAGAAAAACAAACAGAGAAGAGGCATGGAGTTTACTTTGCCCCAAAGCTTTACACACTCATGAGTCATGCAGATCCTTCTACAGTCACTTTTCAAATAGTTAACACCCTGTTTTTTAAGTATGCACAATACCGATTCATCATACTTTATTCCCTGAAGCTAATTACCTGAAAGTGGAAGTCCTGACTGGCGTAGTACCAGCTGCGGCAGACCAGCGAGGCATCCTTCCTGTCTGAAGCGTGAAGAAAGCTCTGGATGTAAACTATGATCTGAGGACAGAAATACAACGTTAGATTACATTCAAATGTGTTGATCCTGGAAGAGGAAATCCACCCCAGGGTCACTTGACAGTATTTATTCCCTCAAAAGACAGCATTGCATGACTGAATGACATAATGTCATTTGACAAGAATAGCAATGTCATAACACGTCCTAATCCACCAGCAAAGGACTTCTGCTCTACTGAGACCCGGGAATTGACTTATGGCCTCTGCCAGGGACACGGCACTGAGGCCTTTATTACAAAACCCCATGCATACAGCCTGTTTGAGTGAGGTTCTGTGAAAATGTAAACCTTGGCTTTTTGGGAGCCAGCAAAGCACATTTTCTGTCATTTCAACATAGCAGATATTTCACATGTATGTTTTTTATAGGGACATGAGAGTCTTAAATATATTATATTAAAATTCTAGAAGTGTATGATAATTTTAGCCTTTTAAAATAGCATTTTAACCTGTATCCCTTGGTGGGGACATTGGGACTTCCTTTTTCTTCATTGTATTTTCATACTTCAGAAAACAAGACAAACGTGCAAATGCAGAACGGGTCATTCTACAGAAAAGGTGGAATCTGGGTGATACAAATCTGCTGAAATATATTCCTTCTAAAAACATCTAAAACCTGTTAAATAGCAATAACTAACCCTTAACTTGATGAATCCACAACAAGTAGAGCTTAAAGTATTTTTATTTTTTTAATTATTGTTATACTTTATACAAAGCTTATTTGTATAGGAATGTCACTGGTGTTACGTGTTACCAGGAAGAAGAATATCACCAGTGACGGTAACACCAGTGACAATTTGGAGAAAACACTACCATTTTAACAAAATGGCTGCAATGTGTCAGACCATGGTTGCGTTCCGATAATCCAAAAATCAGCTCCTAAATTATAACCCTATCTCCTATTCCTTGACCTCTGAGTGAAACGTCACGGTGTTAAGGGATAGTGGATAGGAGAATTCAAAAGGATTTAGGAGAAGAGACAGCGGTACTTTAGAGAATCCGAATGCACTTTCACTATCCGACGTGTTTATGATGCGCCAGCGGACGTCATGAATGTGCGTCTGCTGCTGTGGGGAAATATGGAAACTACAGTTTTCTATACAGCGGACTACAACATGGATGTTTAATAAGAACGAGGGACTACTGTAAACTCATCTAGAGACTCTGCACCGTGCTCTGACTCTGTTGCTTTGCTTTATGAACGGGGACAAGAGAGAAACATATTCTTCATGACCAAAGTTGGAATTGAAATAAAAAAGGAAAGTGAAACTTATGCTCGTCACCCTCTCCCTCCGGTCCACATTAATACAAATGATCCCAATACGTATGATTGTATGAAAAGATCTTAAAATAAATACAGATGTATTTATTATAAACGTTAGTCCTTAACATCTATCAGTGTGTATATCACCATTCAAACATCTTTTAAAAGTTGAACAAACCCCACACAGCTCAGTAAACACTGTGAAATGTTGACTTTATTTGATCATTTCAGTAAAAACTAATGTTCATATTTCTCTTTTTGATTATAATACTGATGAACGTTCAGAACAAAGCACTTTGGCAACTTACCACATACGTTTTAAAAATGCTTAATAAGCACCGTAACTTTCATGATATCATTTCTCCGTCATAATCGTTTGTTTCCGTGAACGGCCGACTGTTGAGTGACGGCAAATGCTTCGGCTGCAAGGCATTGTGGGGCAGCATTTTCTCCTCTCCTTTCGTCAAGGGAGGTCCAGTGGTTCCTAAGCTAAAGGAGGTTATAAAGGAAGTTTGAAACCTCCTTTCCTTTCATTTAGAGAATTGGAACGGCACTTAACATGGCTGCCACTGACGTACTTCCGGGTCATTTCACTTGGTTAGGAAGGTTCCTAAGCTAAATGGACTATTGGAACGCAACCCAAATGTGGCTTCAGTCGCCCTCATTGGGCGTGCCGTAATTGGGTGTGCATTGCGCGTTCATGTGTGTTGGAGGAGGTGCTCTGTAAGGAAGTCTGAAGGAAGGGGCGGATTCTTTTCGGCTGTGTACTTTCAAATTTTAGTGCACTCGAGCCGGTTTCTGAAACTTACCTACCCCACCTTTAACTCTTCAATACAATACATGTTCCCATTCAAATGTTCACCCCTAGGGCTATGCAATCAGTAACACTAATGACAGACTTGAAAGACGCATGTAAAATTTGAAGATAAAATGACACCTTTAACAAACAAAGTAAGAAGTATCTGACTTTCCTTATGTCTTTGTCCACTGCACTGCCTCAAATGATCTCTTGTTACAGGAGGCACTTCAGAGACAGTACATTATTTCAAAAATAAAAGCGTTTTGTGTAGCAGTAACACCAATGACGTAATTTTGGGTGACTGACATTTATTTGATATTATTAATAATAATTTGCGCTTATTTTTACCATTTCAGTGTTATATTTAATGTATGTAATGTTATGTAAATATAAATTAGATTTATTTATTGAAAAAAAAATCTTTTAAATTAAAACTATAGGCTCCACTTCCATGTGACAAGGCAGTTCCTTGAACTTGGCATTTTAAATCAATTGCAATTTACGTATAAAACCATTTATTTATTTATTTTTATTTAGTACCATTGCAACGACAATCTCTATTTATTCAACATATATAATGAATGTGAGTATTAGGTCAACGTCATGTATTTTGGTGTCTGCAAAAGTAAGTGACAGCACTTCCACCTTTTCTGTAGAATGACCCAGTTACATAAAACCTGTTAAAAGCATGCACACTTCCTTCGTATTACATGTATGTATTTGTATATTACAGATTGACTATACAAAATAATGACATTTTCTTTTTGAGATATTTTCGTGATATGTTCCTTAAACCCCAGTTCTTATATGAAGTAAAACATATAATAATTCATACATTAAAACCTTTTTTTATTCTGGGATTCAGACTAGAATAAACTGTTATGAATGTTTAAATAAACAGAAGAGTCTGTTGCATCTTCTTATTTATGTCTACTAGTACATGAACTCACCTCCAGAGGTAGCTCAGGTGTTACTATAATGTCCTCCCCATTGCAGTCTTCCATCTCAGCTTCTCCTCTGTTATTATAAACAAGTCCGCACCATCACGAGGGGCTCAGTTAGCTCTCACTGATGCTAGCTAGCTGCACAAGTAATTACCAATGCTAGCGTTTATGCTAATAGCTCATGCGTATATTATAAACCGTTAAATGTATCCGGAAACTGAGCAGTAATATTACCAGATCAATGGAAGCCAACAGAGGTCTGTGTTGCATGCTGTCATGTCACTAAGCTACTTTATCCTGCACTGTACAACATTTCCGTAGGCAGTCTGACTGGGATCAGCTGAGCCAGGGAAAACACTGACGTCAGAGGGGGCGGGGCCTTGTGGGTATAATGAGTTTTTCTCATTATCTATAGTCTATGGCTTTTCTCCACCTCTCCTTTAGCTGAGCTTTTCACCTTCATAAAGTGAGTTAGTCAGTATGTTTTGACCTATGGTTTTGACCTAGATAAATGGCACTGGAGTTTCCACCGTGGTCATTCTGAATCCATTGCAAATCAATTAATATACATACACAAATTACAAGGGAGGGAGAAGTACTAACATGTTTACTAAAGTGAACGCAGTACTTCCACAGTGTAGAAAATGTTTTCCTGCATTCAAAAGTATGAACATACAATTATCCTACACGATTTTAAGTAGGCAAACGGTAAGTAAAAGTTGCCTCCTCATAATGCAGAATGGCCCATTTTGAGACTTATTATGTATAGATAGTAGATAGCTTTGTATTAATAATTTAAATATGTCAAGCAGCTAGTTATAAACTAAATGTTGTGGAATTAAAGTTAAATGTTTCCATCTGAGATGCAGTGAAGTAGGAGTATAAACAAAATAGATGTTACAAGTGGGTCAAAATTGTACAGTATTATTTGATTAAATGAACATAGTTATACAGTACCACTAGTGATGGCAGTTCTATTTCGTCCCTACTGACCGCCAGAGGCGGTGCTTTAAGCACTGGATATGTCCATCGCGCGCATGCGCAGCTCGAGTACCAATAACAACAAAGTCACCTGTGACCAGAGTTGGGTGTAACGCGTTACTGTAATAATATTACTTTTGTCGGTAACGGAGTAGTGTAACGCGCTACTTTTACAATTCAGTAATCACACTACAGTTACTAACATTGCCCCGACACGCATTACTTACTAAAATCATTCATAATCACACAAACAGACAAGAGGGGTTTCCGCCGCAGGTTTATATGTACATAATCTACGCGACTTGCGCGTCCTCATCTCCACGTGCATAAACATATGGCTGAGTCAGCGATAACTTTCGAGGGGTGGAGGCAGGGCCGTTTCTAGCTATTTGGGGGCCCTATGCAAGATGCTGTTTGGGGGCCCTAGTTTTGACAGTTTTTTAACTACAATGGGGGGATTCCGAAGCCTTTAAGATGATCTGTGGAGATTCATCAATCTGTTACACTTTAATAGGAAAACAGGCTAATTTCACGAAAACCAAGCAATTGAAAATTACAAAAAATGATATTAAAAAGGTAAACAATAAGGCTCCTCTATGTCAATAAATGCAAGAGATGCAGCATTTTCTCAGCTGTCAGCCGAACAATGATTTGGACTTTATTACCCCAAAAACCCAAGCCACAGCTTTGCTATCATTGCAGTTTAGTCGTGTTTATATCCTACATTGGATTTGTAAGCATATAATGCTTCACCGAACACTCACAGGAGGGGGCTTGGCTGTCTACAAATAAAGATGGCTCATTTTAATTCTCCCCAAATATATTGAGGCTGAACCTGAACTTTGAATTCTCTGCTCCCATCATAATCTTGGCAATCTTGTTAAAATTGTGAATGCAGAATTAAAAATACTATGTAACTGGTTTGCAGTTAATAAATTATCCCTTGTTATTCAATACAAAGTCTGAGAGTAGAAATGACTGCATTATACGGATTTGCAATACAGAGATAGAAAAAGTTGGTGCATGTACATTTTTAGGACTGCTTGTTGATGAAAAACTCAATTGGAAGCACTATATAAATTATGTACAGACTAAACTGTCAAAAACAATAGGTATTTTGTATCATACTAAGAACATTCTTGAAGAAAATATACTCTTTATAACAGTCTATTTCTCCCTTACCTTTAATACTGCTCCGAAATATGGGGAAACACGTACTCAACAAATCTACAAAAAATAATAACATCCCAAAAAAAAGTATTACGAATAGTCTGTGGTGTTGGTAAATATGAACACACAACTCCCATATTTAAAAAAAAAACTCAATCTATTAAAATGTGTTGAGATAGTACAGCTTAAAACAGTACTGATTATGCACAACATTTTCCATAACAAAATGCCTAATAACATTCAAAAGCAGTTCCAAACCACAGCGTGAACATATGAATGTAAAAAAAGTCACTTGAAAATAAGTGTTCACAATGTTTATATACAATTACGCATATATTATTATTATTATTATTATTATTCATTTGCCAAGTGCATGTGTACCTATGTATATATTTATATATAGTATTTTAATTTCCAAAACAAGATAGTTGAAACTGCTATTGACATGTGCAGAAAATGACCCTATATCTAGTTTTCGTATATATATATATGCATTTATTGTTTTCCTGCCCTAACTTTTATTTAATTTTTTCTCCTGTTTTCTTTATTTCTTTGTACTCCTTCATTTCTATATACGTTGTTGACGCAATAATGCACGGGAGGGCTACTTTCTACAAGCTATGCTTCAGCCCTCCCGCTTCTACTAATTTTGTTCATCTTTGTGTGTATGAATTAAACTTTTTTTGTTTTTCGGATGAATAAAAAAAAAAAAAATACTTTCAGCTTGGGGGCCCCCTAGTGGCCGCGGGGGCCCTATGCCCCCGCATAGTCCGCATATAGGAAGAAACGGCCCTGGGTGGAGGTATGCCCATTATTTTGAGTGTGTTCGAATAATAGACAGGAATGTGACGGTGAGGTGCAAACTGTGTCCAGGCCAGAAGCTGTTATCCACTGCTGTAAACACCACGTCAAACCTCAACAAACACCTGCAAAGAACACATATTAAGGTTAAGCTAACGCACAAGCTATTTGTTTGTTTATATCATGTAGTCTGTTCTTCTTCTCTGTCTTCCGGTTGTTGCCTGTTTTGAATGACGAATACACACTACCGCCGCCTGCTGGTAAGGAGAGTTATTGCCACTCACGAATGCGCAGTTCGTACGTGCTCTGCGAGTAAAGTAACGAGTTACTTTGTGTAGAGAGTAACAAAGTAGTGTAATATATTGCTTCTTTTTTTTAAAGTAATATGTAATATGTAATATATTAAACATTTTTAGTAACGACCCCATCTCTGCCTGTGACCCACGTGACACCGGCTATATCAGCCGGTGTCGTCAGAGGATCTGTTCCTTTCATCTTCTCGCTGTGCGAGAGTACCGTGGCTACATTTGTGTAGCCTACAGCGTTCAGGTTTGAACGTTTGATCTGAGGGATTTCTCTGCAAGCAGCTGGCCGCGTGCAGCTTCGCGACTGACAGTCGGAGCTACGGGTCGTTAACGCGTCCTCCAGGAGCTGTGGCCGGCTGTGCGCTGTGCAGAGCCTCGACAGACAGGTTTGTGTCAGCTTGTTGCTGGTGATGGCTGTGTCCCGCACCCTCTCCCAGCCAAGTTGTCCTGATTGCCGTCTTGTTTTTTGTTTGGCTTAGACTTTCTGGTGACGACAGTGTTCCCGCTTCCTCTCCCATAAAGTTGCCCTTATGCTCTTTTGAAAGTTCTGTTTGTGGCGTTGTGCCCGAGCTATCATTAGCATTTGAGTCCCAGCTTTGGCTACGTCCCTCATTCAATTTAGTATGGAAAGCCCAGAGTGTCATATTTTAAACCCGTTTTTCGTTTAGATGCAGAGAGTAAGGTAAGTACTTTCTATTTCATAGAAGCTAATTATCTGGTCTTAACATTTGTGTTCTGACTTGGTCGCTTGATTGTTAGCAGCAGCCGCTTGGCTAACACCTTGCTGTTAAGCTTAATTATTTAACTCAGCCGGTGAGGGCAGTGCTCCCGCTCCCGGTAACATAGGGTTTGATTGCAGTAGCGCTATATCGTTGTATTACTGCTCCTAGTACTAGACTCCTAGCACTAGGATGATATGCAGAGAACATCTTCACTGCGGGTGCTGTGTGCTCTGCATGTGCGGTTACTACTGTAACCATGGCCTACGGTTCTATGCGGGCTATTCTCTTTCTTAGAAGCTAATTATCTGGTCTTAACATTGTGTTCTGACTTGGTTGCTTGATTGTTAGCAGCAGCCGCTTGGCTAACACCTTGCATGTACTGTTAAGCTTCATTATTTAACTCAGCCGGTGAGGGCAGTGCTCTCGCTCCCGCTCCCGGTAAACGCATGGTATGGTTGCAGTAGCGCTATATCGTTGTATTTACTGCTCCTAGTACTAGACTCCTAGCACTAGGACGATATGCAGAGAACAATCTTCACTGTAGTGCTCTGCATGTGTGGCCATTAAAGAGGATTTCATCCTCCCAATATTATATTATCTAGTGTGCAGCCGTTTGGCTGACACTTTTAGGCACCGGCCACAGTTACTACTGTAACTACGGTTCCAAGCCGCGTAAGTACTGGCCATAGTTACTACTGTAACTACGGTTCCAAGCCGTGCAAGTACTGGCCATAGTCAATACCGTAACTACGGCTCTATGCTGTGTAAGTACTGGCCATAGTTACGACTGTAACTACGGTTCCAAGCCGTGTAAGTACTGACCATAGTTACTACTGTAACTACAGTTATATGCCGTGTGAGCACTGGCCATGGTTACTGCTGTAACTACGACTCTGTGCTATTCTCTTCTTTAGAAGCTAGTTATCTGGTCTTAAACATGTGTGTTATTTGACTTGATCTCGCTTGATCGTTAGCAGCAGCCGCTCGGCTAACGTCTTGCGTGTACTGTTAAGCTTCTTTATTTTACCCAGCTAGGTGAAGGCAGTGCTCTCGCTCCCGCTCCGTCTGCCGGTAATGCGGATTTTCATTTCATTTCAAACCTTTATTTATCCAGATAAATCCCATTGAGATCATTGAACTCTTTTACAAGGGAGACCTGCTCAAGTAGGTTCCACATGAAACATAAAAACATTAACAGAACAACAAAAGGACATCTTACATCATCATCACAGGGATTACAATTTACATAACTATCCACATGTACAGGTACCAACAGCTTCCGATTGAGTAAGGTAAGGCAAGGCAAGGCAAGGCAAGGCAAGGCAAGTTTATTTATATAGCACTTTTCAACACAAGGCAATTCAAAGTGCTTTACAAAAAATGAAAGAGATTAAGAAAATGGCATTTAAAATCAGTCATTAAAAAGAAAAGCTAATAAAATAAACATTAAAAGAAAAAATACATGGATAAAAGTTACAGTGCAGTCTAAGATATGAATAGTTCAATTAAAAGCAGCGACAAAAAGAAAAGTCTTCAGCCTGGATTTAAAAGTAGTAAGAGTTGCAGCGGACCTGCAGGTTTCTGGGAGTTTGTTCCAGATATTTGGAGCATAATAACTGAACGCTGCTTTACCATGTTTAGTTCTGACTCTGGGGACAGAAAGCTGACCAGTCCCTGAAGACCTGAGAGATCTGGATGGTTCATAATTTAGCAGGAGGTCAGAAATATATTTTGGGCCTAAACCATTCAGTGCTTTATAAACCAGCAGCAGTATTTTGAAATCTATTCTGTGACACACAGGAAGCCAGTGTAAAGACTTCAGAACAGGAGTGATGTGATCCACTTTCTTAGTGTTAGTGAGGACTCGAGCAGCAGCGTTCTGAATTAGCTGCAGCTTCCTAATAGATTTTTTAGTGAGACCTGTGAAGACACCATTGCAGTAGTCGAGTCTACTGAAGATAAAAGCATGGACAAGTTTTTCCAAATCCTGCTGTGACATTAGTCTTTTAATCCTAGATATATTCTTTAGGTGATAGTAGGCTGATTTAGTAACAGTTTTAATGTGACTGTTGAAACTCAGGTCAGAGTCCATGACTACACCTAGATTTCTGGCTTTATCTGTTGTTTTGAACATTGCACACTGAAGCTCAGCGCTAACTTTTATACGTTCTGCCTTGGCTCCAAAAACCCTTACCTCAGTTTTATCTTTGTTTAATTGGAGAAAGTTCTGACACATCCAGTCATTGATTTGTTCAATGCACTTACTCAGTGTTTGAATTGGAGCATAGTCTCCTGGTGAAATTGTTACGTAAATTTGTGTGTCATCTGCATAGCTATGGTAACTTATTTTGTTGTTCTTCATTATCTGAGCCAGTGGTAGCATGTAGATGTTAAAGAGAAGAGGCCCCAAGATGGAGCCTTGAGGAACCCCACATGTCATATTTGTCAACTCAGATGTGTATTTACCTATAGAAACAAAGTTGTTTCTGTCCTTTAAGTAGGATTCAAACCAATTCAGAACTGTTTCCGAAAGTCCCACCCAGTTCTCCAGTCGGTCTAGTAATATGCTGTGGTCAACAGTGTCAAACGCAGCACTGAGATCTAAAAATACTAACACTGAAGTTCTGCCACTGTCTGTGTTTAAGTGGATGTCATTAAAGACCTTTACAAGAGCAGTCTCAGTGCTGTGGTTTGGACGAAAGCCTGACTGGAACACATCAAAACAGTTATTTAAATGCAAGAAATTACTCAACTGTTGAAAAACAACTTTTTCAATGATTTTACCTAGAAATGGGAGGTTTGATATGGGCCTGTAATTGTTCATTACTGAAGCATCTAGATTATTCTTTTTTAAGAGCGGTTTAATGACTGCAGTTTTCAGGGCCTGTGGAAAAATACCTGAGTGAAGAGATTTGTTTACTATATGAAGTAGATCTGAGGCCATGCAAGGCAAAACATCTTTGAAAAATCCTGTTGGAATAATATCAAGGCAGCAAGAGGAGGATTTCAGAAGTTGAATAATGTCCTCTAGGTTTTTATCATTAATCTGATGGAATTGTGTCATGATGTCTGAATTGATGTTAAGTGGAGATAGGGACAACACATTTGCTGTTCCTGATGCAGATGCACTGACTGCTTGTCTGATTTTCTGAATTTTGTCAGTGAAAAAGGAGGCAAAATCATTGCACGCCCTGGTGGATAGAAATTCAGAGGCTACTGACACTGGGGGGTTAGTTAGTCTGTCGACGGTAGCAAACAAGGCACGTGCGTTGTTTTTGTTTTTGGTAATGATGTCAGAGAAGAACGATTGTCGTGCGTTTTTCAATTCCAAATTATAAAGGCCAAGTCTCTCTTTATAGATTTCAAAGTGAACCTGGAGATTTGTTTTTCGCCACCTGCGTTCAGCTTTTCGACATTCTCTTTTTTCTGTTTTCACGGTCATGGCCTTTCTCCATGGAGATATTTTCTTGCCAGACACTTCCTTTACCTTAGTTGGAGCAATGGCATCTATAACATTTTGAATTTTTGAATTAAAATGATCTACTAGCTCATTTACTGAGATGTTGGCAGGGGCAAGTGTGGAAGAGAAATTCTGAGTAAACATTTCCCTAGTATTTTCAGTTAAATATCGCTTTGTGGTTACCTCTTTTTGAACATTTTTGTGAACAGAAATAGAGCTCTCAAAGAAAACACAGGAATGGTCAGAGAGTGCAACATCAGTCACCACAACCTTAGAGATATTCAGACCCTTTGAGATAATTAAGTCCAGAGTGTGCCCCTTATTGTGCGTGGGCTCCGTCACATGCTGAGTCAGTCCATAGCTATCAAGAACACAAAACAGTTCTTTAGCCCCTCTGTCCTGGGGGTTGTCAACATGGATGTTCAAATCACCAACAATGACTAGACGGTCAAAGTCAATACACACTATAGACAGCAGTTCAGTAAAGTCATCAAAAAAGCTTGCACAGTATTTGGGTGGTCTATAGATATTTAGGAACAGAGCTCGAGAGGAGCATTTCAGCCGAAGGGCCACATATTCAAAAGAATCAAAGTTTCCATAAGATGTCTTCCTGCATTGAAGGGAATCATTGAACAGAATAGCAACTCCACCCCCTTTCTTATGCATTCTTTCCTGACTCATAAAACTAAAGTTGGGAGGGGTTGATTCGATAAGAACAGCTGCACTGTTATTTTGTTCAATCCAAGTTTCTGTTAAAAACATAAAATCGAGATTGTGCTCAGTGATAAAATCATTGATTAAAAATGTTTTTCCTGCCAAAGACCTGACATTTAATAAAGCTAGTTTAAGTTTGTTAAACACACTATCAGTCATGTTTTTTGTAACAAGCTGTGGCTGACATGGAATCACTGCTAAATTAGATACACTCACACAAACGTTTGAGCGCTTCCTGTTTCTATGATTCACCGCTCTTAATCTATTACCTATCAACACAGATATCGGCAAAGCTACTGGCAGGCAGGGCCCCGACATGTCCTGGAAAGAGTTGAGAGTGCCATACGCCCTTGAGCCTGGACCCATCACATATCAGTAAGAGTTTGTTGTGTTTTGTACACACACATCCTTATCAGGCTTCGGAGACTGCAGAAGCCCCCTCGAAGGGAGGGGAGGTGGTCGACGTAGGCACGGTGATGGAGACGGGCTAGATGGTGCGGGGGTAGAGGACATGCTGCCAGGGGGGGGAGGTGGTTGACGTAGGCGCGGTGATGAGGACGGGGGAGATGGTGCGCGTCTCCGCGGTGATTTTGGTGGGCGTCGTTGAGGAGCGGGGGTAAAGGACATGGTGCCGGCCCTGCGTATCGCCTTCGTTTGGTCTTTGAACTCCAGGAAGGAATCGGTGCCAACCCTCTGTATCTCCTTTGTGTGTTCATCGATCTCCAGGAGGGTGGGCGAGGGTGAAAGGGTGAACGGAGTATCCTCAAAGGCGTTGACAGGGGGGGGGGGCAGTGGAGACTCCTCCATGTGTCTCATATGTCTCCCATAATCAGAACATTCCTCAGGCGGGTGCAGTGATAATTCTTCAGGGTTTTCTGCATGATGTGTTGTGTCTTTCTCGTGTTTTGATTCCTCTTGCCGCTTGTCCTTGGCAGAGGGAACAGATTGATGACGCAGGCAGTTGAATATGTTAGAGATAAACAATTTCACTCCTGACTTGTTCAGGCAAACTCCATTTGCCTTGAAAAGATGTCTGCGATCCCAGAAAAAGTTAAAATTGTCAATAAAATGAACAGAATGGTCAGTACAGGCCGTTGAAAGCCAGGTGTTCAGTGCAAACAATCTGCTGAATCTCTCCACTCCTCTTCTGACTGGCGGTAGAGGGCCACTGATGAACACCTCTGCATTTAGAGAGCTGGCAGTTTCCAACAAACATTTAAAGTCTTCTTTCAGCACTTCTGACTGTTGTTTCACAACATCATTTGTTCCAATGTGCAGTACCACATTCTTCACAGTCGGATGTTCAGCCCCAATATGCAGGATCTTCTCAGCCAAGTCAGAGACCACATCCTTGGGAAAACAGAGTACTTTGGTGTTGTTCTTATTACACAGACCTTTTACATCTCTTACAGTAGCATCCAACCGAGCTTTAAAAACATTTAGTGGCATCAGATTGCTCAGTTTCCATTTCAGTTGCAGACTATTCCAAGACAGTGGCGCTGCACATCTAAAAGCTGTCTTCCCTAAGACAGTCCTAGCAGTTGGCACATTTAATAAAACTACAGCATGCGATCTCAGGCAGTAGCCACTTACAATTCGCCGTGAGATCAGGGAGCAGATATAGGATGGAAGTTTCATGGCTTTGTAAATAAAAATGTACCAGTGACTGAGCCTCCGTACAGTTAGTGAAAGCAAACCAGCCCTTGCATACAGGGTACAGTGATGCGTTAATGCTTTACAGTTTGTCACAAATCTTAGCGCGCTGTGATACGCAGCATCTAACTTGATCAGGCAATTGGCAGGTGCATTCATATAAATCAAATCACCATAGTCCAGCACAGGTAAAAAGGTCACAGTGACTAGCCTTTTCCTGGCCTCAAGCGAGAAACAGGACTTATTTCTGTAAAAGAAACCTAGCCTAACCCTCAGCTTTTTAAGCAGGTTATTGACATGAAGTTTAAAAGTGAGACAATCATCAAGCCAGATACCAAGGTATTTGTAACAGGCAACAACTTCAAGTTTTGTTCCTTGTGTAGTTACAATATCTAAAACATGCTCTGGTGTCTTTTTAGCTCTAGAAAAGAGCATTACCTTGGTTTTCTCAATATTTAAAAGAAGCTTTAATTCAGAGAGCTGAGTCTGAATAATGTTAAAAACAGTCTGTAATTTAACACCAGCCTCCTTAATGGAGGGACCTGCACAGTACATCACGGTATCATCCGCATAAAAATGAAAAGTAGCTTCATCCACATTTTCACCTAAACTATTGATGTAGATGGAGAATAAAAGTGGACCTAAAACAGAACCTTGAGGAACACCATTAGCAATATTTAACCACTCAGAAGACAGCCCATCAAAGTGAACACATTGGGACCTTTCAGAGAGGTAGTTTTCAAACCACCCCACTGCATGGCTGGACATGCCTATACTGGCTAGCCTCTGCTTTAAAATGTGATGATCGACGGTATCAAACGCTTTGGACAGGTCAATAAATAGAGCTGCACAACTCTGCTTATTGTGTAAAATACTCGCCACATCATTCACCACTTTCATTGTCGCAGTGATGGTGCTGTGTTGCTTTCTGAAGCCTGACTGATGTTTAGACAGGATGTCATTTGTACATAAAAACACCTTTACCTGCTCACTCACTAGGCATTCGAGCACCTTAGCCAGAACTGATAATTTTGAGATGGGCCTATAATTATTTAATAAAGTGGCCTCCCCACCTTTTAGTAGAGGCAGGACATACGCTGACTTCCACAATTTTGGAATTGTGTTAGTGCTGAGGGAGAGGTTAAAAAGAGTAGTGAGCGGTGGAGCAATAAAATCAGCAGCTATCTTTAAAAAGAAAGGCTCTAAATTGTCCGGGCCAGCCGGTTTCTTAGGATCTAACTTGGTTAAAACTTCACAAACGACATCAACAGTAAAAGGAGTAACTAAAAGGGTTTTCCAAAACACCTTTTTCAGAGTTACAGACTATGGTATTCACAGAAGCAGAGTTAGTGACAGAATCAAACAGAGAGCCACAAGACACAAAATGCTCATTAAAACAATTTAACATAGTGGCCCTGTCCGATATAGTGCCAGATGCTGTGGTAAGGCACGGAGGTAGCTCATTACGGATATCACCAGTGGATATCGATTTTATGGCTTTCCAAAATGTTCCAGGATTATTCAGATTCTTTGTGGTAACTGACAGATAGTACTTTGATTTAGCACTTTTGATTTGCGATGTGAAGCTATTTCTTAGCTGCCTATCAGGACACAGATCGATTTTACCCCAATCAAAATCAAACAGATCATGCACAAAACCCTGCTCCACAAAATGTTTTTTGTCTCTCTTACTGATAATGCGAGGTTTAACTTTTAGGACCTTAGTGTCCCTAATTGTGGCTACAACACAGTGATCACTCAGATCATTCGCAAATACTCCCACAGATGAGTATTTATGGGGAACATTAGTTAAAATTAGATCAATTAGGGAGGATTTATTTGGGGACTTAATGTTAGGGCGAGTAGGACTGTCAACAATCTGAGTAACATTTAAAGAGATACAAAGGTTTTTTAAATCCTCTGACACTGCAGTTAACCAGTCCCAGTTAAAATCACCAAGCAGTACTATTTCCTTGTAGTCTAGTTAAGATAAAAGTTTTGCCAAAGAAGATAAAGAGTCCTTGACAGCTGAGGGGGGTCTGTAGCAGCCCACCACCATGACCTGTTGCCCCTTTGCTACTTCAATATTTAAAGCTAAAAATTCTAGTTGTTTACTAATAGATTTGGAAACCATCTTGGTTACGCAAAACTTATTTTTCACATAAATGGCAACGCCACCACCTTTTTTAGTACGGTCGGTACGATATACACTATAACCATTTAAGTAGATGTCAGAGGCCAAAATAGATTTATCTAGCCATGTTTCTGATAAGACAATGACATCAGCATCAGTCGAGCTCCCCCAAATGCGGACAAAATCTAGCTTAGGTAACAGACTGCGCACATTTAAGTGAATGAATCCCAACCCAGATCTAGAATTAAAATCAGCAGGAGTAGCGATCTGACTACTACTGCTGCTGGGCGGTCCAGGGTTTAGTTGTACATTCCCTGATAGTAATAATAACAAAAAAAACAAGCACTTTTTCCTCTTAACCGATATACATACATTGTCATCTGCTTTAAAGTCACCAGTAAACTCTGCGAAAGTGAGATTAGAGCTCAAGAAGCAGTCCTGAAGAACCATCATAGCAGGCAAGTGAGCAAGACAAACATTTGTCGAACTGAATGTCTGTGACAAGGCAACCAGTAATTGTCTGTGTAACACATCCGAACCTTTACAGGGGATGTCCACTGCGGGCGGTAGAACAGACCTGAATCCAGTCGACTTCTCAGGACAACGAGAGAACTTCTCATTGTCCAAAATAGCTAACAGGCATAGCAGAATCACGATATGGGCCATTTTCCCAGACCAGCACAGCATCCGGATAGGCGCGCAAGCAGGCCCGAAACGTGGAGGCGCTCTGGTCTCTTCGCGATATCCCCGGTGCAGAACCTCCTCCGTACAGCAGGATAGGCGAAGCAGGCCCCGCTCGAGGCGTAGAGGCGCTCCGGTCTCTCCGCGATATCCCCGTGGTAAAACGTCCTCGGCACCGTAGAGCACGACAGGTGTAGCAGGTGGATACAGGCCTCCGCTACAGCAGGTGTAAAGCAGGCCGCAGCCCGAACGCGAAGCCGCTCCGTCTCTCCGCGACTTCCCGGGGAAAAAACCTCCCCACAGCAGCACAGCACAGGTGCACAGGTAAACCTCCTCTCTACGCCGACGGAGGCGTACTGATTTGCTGATGGATTCAGCTGATCAGATCAGCTGCTGCTGACGGAGAACACGCAGCTCTGCATGATCACAGCTCCGCTGCTGAATTCACTCTGCACTTGTCGTATGGAACTGACTGATTCTTCCAGCAGCTCAACTCTGTCCCTCATCATGTTGACTTCACGTCATGGGTAGAGTTCCTCAACAATGAGCTTCGTAGCTACATCCCTTTTTCTGTTCGGCGAGTAGCAGCACCGCTCTACTCTTCCCATTCAGCAGGTAGCTGGTGAAGGCTGTGTTCCCGCACCCGCTCCTGGTAGACGCTGAACTGCCTCGTTTTTCCGTTAAGCAGGTAGCCGGTGAAGGCTGTGTTCCCGCACCCGCTCCCGGTTACGCTGCATCTGGCGTTCGTCTCTAACTCAACCAGTGAAGGCAGTTCTCGCCCTCGCTCCTGGTAGACGCCGAACTGCCTCGTTTTTCCGTTAAGCAGGTAGCCGGTGAAGGCTGTGTTCCCGCACCCGCTCCCGGTTACGCTGCATCTGGCATTCGTCTCTAACTCATCCAGTGAAGGCAGTGTTTACGCCCCTGCTCCTGGGAGACGCTGAACTGCCTTGTTTTTCCGTTAAGCAGGTAGCTGGTGAAGGCTGTGTTCCCGCAACCGCTCCCGGTTACGCTGCATCTGGCATTCGTCTCTAACTCAACCAGTGAAGGCAGTGTTCTCGCCCCCGCTTCTGGTAGACGCGGAACTGCCTTGTTTTTCCGTTAAGCAGGTAGCTGGTGAAGGCTGTGTTCCTGCACCCGCTCCCGGTTACGCTGCATCTGGCATTCGTCTCTAACGCAACCGGTGACGGCAGTGTTCTCGCCCCCGCTCCTGGTAGACGCTGAACTGCCGTGTTTATTAATCCAGCCAGGTGAAGGCAGTGCTCTCGCTCCCGCTCCCTCTGCCGGTAACGTGGGTGTAATTTCATCCCTCTTTCTGTTCGGCGAGTAGCAGCAACGCTCTACTCTTTCCATTAAGCAGGTAGCTGGTGAAGGCTGTGTTCCCGCACCCGCTCCCGGTTACGCTGCATCTGTCGTTCGTCTCTAACTCAACCAGTGAAGGCAGTGTTCTCGCCCCCGCTCCTGGTAGACGCGGAACTGCCTTGTTTTTCTGTTAAGCAGGTAGCTGGTGAAGGTTGTGGTCCCGCAGCCGCTCCCGGTTACGCTGCATCTGGCATTCGTCTCTAACTCAACCAGTGAAGGCAGTGTTCTCGCCCCCGCTCCTGGTAGACGCGGAACTGCCTTGTTTTTCCGTTAAGCAGGTAGCTGGTGAAGGCTGTGTTCCCGCACCCACTCCCGGTTACGCTGCATCTGGCATTCGTCTCTAACTCAACCAGTGAAGGCAGTGTTCTCCCCCCCTCTCCTGGTAGGCGCTGAACTGCCTTGTTTTTCCGTTACGCAGGTAGCTGGTGAAGGTAGTGTTCTCGCCCCCGCTCCTGGTAGACACGGAACTGCCCTGTTTTTCCGTTAAGCAGGTACTGTAGCTGGTGAAGGCTGTGTTCCCGCTCCCGGTTATGCTGCATCTGGCATTCGTCTCTAATGCAACCGGTGACGGCAGTGTTCTCGCCCCCACTCCTGGTAGACGCTGAACTGCCGTGTTTATTAATCCAGCCAGGTGAAGGCAGTGCTCTCGCTCCCGCTCCCTCTGCCGGTGACGTGGGTGTAATTTCATCCCTCTTTCTGTTCGGCGAGTAGCAGCAACGCTCTACTCTTTCCATTAAGCAGGTAGCTGGTGAAGGCTGTGTTCCCGCACCCGCTCCCGGCTACGCTGCATCTGGCTACCTACAGAATGGCTCATTCATGTAGCGCCTGTATGGCTTCTCTTGAGCCCGAGGACGGCCACAACCGCTGCCCCTCCTGCCTCAGCCGCCTCTGGCGGTCAGTGGGGACGAAATTCGAGCATCTGAGGGAGGTTCTCACGGTAAACGCCTGCATGAGCTGTAGCTGCATGCCTCGGGCGCTCAGAGAGGCTAGAATCACTGAGGTGGAACGTCTGGCAGAAGCCAACAGACACCTCTCCTTGTCACATCCTCCTCCAGATCAATTCGGCCGTTCCCGGCGACTTGAGGGAGCGATGGCTATGGGTGCTCCCCCCAATAGAAGGACTAGAAACAGGCTGTCCTCTAAAGTGGATCGGCTAGCTGCCGATAGGGGCATGATGAAGTCGCCTCTTGGCCCTTCAGCCTTGGCCGGTGTAGGGGCTGCTAGCAGGCCGCTTGCCCCCCCCCCCCCCCCCCCCCCTTCGGTTGGCGCACCTCCTTCGGCTGACGCACCTCCTTCGGTTGACGCACCTCTGTTGAGGACGCCTTGTCGCTGGTACAGACTCGTCACCAGGTTTGGCTGGCCCAGTCACCACTAACGGAGGCATGTAGGAGAGTCCTCCGTAGCGTACCAGTCGAGCCAGGGGAGCTGTTTGGGTCAGCTGCCCTGGAGGCACTGGAGCGTGCTGCCCAAGCTAGGCAGACCAGGCAGCAGCTCTCGGGTCTTCGCAAACCTGTGCCCACTCCCAGCAGGCCCAGGGGCCGCTATAGCCGGCGCACTCAGCCGCCGGATTACAGGGGTGGTCTGCAGAGGTCTTAGCGGCCCACTCAACTGCCTCCCAATGACATTCGTGCCCCAGGTCGCCCGCCTTCCAGGCGGCCTTGTGTCCCAGAGCCTTACCGGCGCCCCCCAGGGGGCTCCAGGGGCCGGGGGGCTGGGCCCTGAAATCCTGGGGGCGGTCGTCGGCTGCTTTCCCAGCAGCAGCTCAGTTACTGGGCGGTCTGTACTTCCGGCCCTTGGGTGGTTTTCACCTTAACCCAGGGGTACGGACCGCAGCTCCGGCCCCTAGCTTTCGGCTGGGTCTAATTGACAGTCGTCAGCGATCCGGCAGGGGCCCTAGCTTTGGCCCAAGAGTTGTCCGTCCTTCTGTCCAAGGACGCAATCGAGCCAGTAAGACCCTCTGCTTAGCCCAGGGGGTTCTACTCGGCGTACTTTCTCGTGAGCAAGAAAGTCGGCGGATTTCGCCCGATCTTGGACCTCAGAGGAATCAACAGATTCCTGAAGGTGCTGCCATTCTATATGCTGACCACTGCACATGCACAGGTGGAGTGGTTCTCAACCGTGGACTTGAGGGATGCCTACTTCCACGTGGGCCGGGCAAGATGGTGCCTTATATTCAGTTCCTCCGGCCCTTGGGCAGACTGGCGGCTGCCTCGGCCGCTGGGCCCTTAGGCCCGCTGTCGTTGCGCCCTATGCAGATGTGGCTAAACAGCCTTCACTTGGACGCCAAGTGGCACAGGCACAGGGAAGTCAGGGTGTCGCATTATTGCCTCCACTCTCTGTCACGCTGGAGGGGCAGGGCCTATCTCCTGATGGGCGTGCCCATGGGCGCCATCCCATCCCGCCAGGAGACCATCACCATAGGTGCATGTCTCTCAGGGTGGGGTGCAGTGCGGCAGGGCAGGACCATTCAGGGTCAGCGGTCTGCCCAGGAGGGTGCGCGCCAGGTCAACGTGCTAGAGCTTCGGGCTGTGCAGCTTGCACTCACGCACTTTCTACCCCAACTGGGGGGCAAGAATGTGCGTGTTCCTTGGGGACAGCATGTACGTTGTTGCTTAGACAACAGTCCCTTCTAGATAGTGGACGTACTCACTCCACTCTGAATTTATGTGGCTGCTATTTCTGCCCGACATGTTCGGGTCGACGGCGCCACGGCGGGGTACCACAGGTCGGTGTCCCTCTTTATGAGAGGGGCTTTACGGCAGTGTCCCCCTAGCACCCCGAGGGCTCCGGCTTGGGACCTGCCCCTGCTGCCGGATGCCCTATCATCTCCTCCCTTCGAGCCCCTGGCCCAGGTGGGGCTTAGGTGGCTGCCCACGAAGGCAGCATTTCTGCTTGCTATAGCCTCAGGGAAGCGAGTCGGGGAGTTGCATGTCCTCTCCATAAATGATACATGCCCGAGGTGGGACTGTCAGGCGTTGCCCTTTGGGCAAATGTGGCATTCCTGCCTGGGGTCCTTCCACAAACCCACTTCAATCAGCCTGCCCAGCTGGCACGCTTTAACATTCAGGAGTACGGCGTCGAAGTTGCTGTGCCCTGGGGGTGCCCAAAGGGCGTATATCAAGGCTACTGCCTGTATACAGCAATAGGAGCAACTCTTGATTTTGCCCTGGCGGCACTAAAGGAGGTTATGCCCTCTAACCAGTGGCTGCCCCACTGGGTTGTCGATACCATCTCACAGGCTTACGGGGCCAGTGGCCGCCCCCTGCCAGCGGGCTGAGATGCCACTCTACAAGGAGCATCTCAACATCTTGGGCTGCCCTGAGGGTGGTGCCCCTGGAGACCATCTGCGCTGCGGCGTCGTGGGCGTCTTCTGGCACATTCTCCAGTTGTCATCAGGTCAATGTCGCCACTCCCCATTCTTTGGGGGTGGTCCTTTTGCCGAGCTCCGCTGCTTACAGTGGTGAGCAAAGGCTTGAATTCTTCATGACATTGTTGGTATAAGTCATCCAGTGCTTAAAGCACCGCCTCTGGCGGTCAGTAGGGACAACATAGAACGATAGTTACGGCTGTAACTACGGTTCTATGAGTCCCGGATGACCGCCAGAGTTTCCTGTCACTCAGAATTCTTGTGTGCTCGCGAGAAGATTCTGGGAACAGATCCTCTGACGACACCGGCTGATATAGCCGGTGTCACGTGGGTCACAGGTGACTTTCTTGTTATTGGTACTCGAGCTGCGCATGCGCGCGATGGACATATCCAGTGCTTAAAGCACCGCCTCTGGCGGTCAACCGGCACTCATAGAACCGTAGTTACAGCCGTAACTATCGTTTGACACTCTGCAGTGACGCATCCTAAAACCCGGAAGTAAGTTAGCATTTTTACCACGTCCGGTTCCTTGGATAAAAAGCAATGCAATTTCTCCATAGGATTTTGGAAAATAGCTCCAAATAAGGTCTGTGTTTGACACAAATTGAATAGACAGATCACGTTTTGTTCTACGACATTAAATACATCAGCAGTGACCCCGCTGGTGATTTTTGAAGAGTTTACGTGTATGAAAAACGATGGTTGTTAACAAGTGGCTGAATAGGACTACAGAAGTTGTCCAGGCCGTTTTACATCATTACACCGAACACGTAAAACACTCCCGCTAAGTTTGTTTGCCCTGTTCTGCTTGAAAGCAAGTACCTGCCTCCTGCAAACTGTTCAAACAAACACTTCAACTTGTACCATTTACAATCTGTATGTTTGAATATGGATCTTAAGTTGGCGTGACGTTGAAGCAGCGACCCTGCTGTAGTTCCTTTATAGCATTGTACTGGCAATTTCCTGTTCCTATGTCCTATATATTTTTGCCGTTACTTCACAGAAGGGCTGAAGAGTGATCCAGACGCAGACACAAACAGATGAGTTTCCGGTCCTTTGTTGCAGTTTATAATGAGGTTTATTCAGCTTTACATACCAGGGTTAATTGTACAGTTCTAGTTGTTGTGATGAGCATCTGCCGGGCTGGTGGAATCGGTATGCTCTCTCCTTCTGTGTCCTCCTCTCTCCTGTCACCTATTACCTCTTTATATACACCCGGTGCAGCTAAACCCTGCCACCAAGTGTTCAAAAATAATATTGCACTATACATATAACTTAAATAAACTGACACACCAACAACACCCATAAAATGGCTCCTACAAGCATAACGTTAGCATTTTGCTTCTTGCGACTAGATTTATGCTTCGAAAATTATAAAAGTAGGATAGACATGTGGATATTATCCGGCTGAACAAAACGTGATCCGTCTCTTAAATGTGTGTCAACCACAGACCTTATTTAGAGCTATTTTCCAAAATCCTATGGAGAAATTGCATTGCGTTTTTGACGAAGGAACCGGAAGGAGTTTACATCCGGGTTTTAGGCAACACACTCTCACTCCCTAATGGCGCGTTTCCACTGCAGCGGGTAGCCCCGTTTAAGCGTCCTTAACCATCCTCAAGCGGCCAGGCCGGTTTTTGGTGGCGTTTCCATATAGCCTAGTACCGGCCAGCGGGTACTTTTTCCCTCTTTTTCCGGCCTCATAAAATCGTGGTTCCCTCAGACCAGGGCCAGGGCTGAACTAGTGACGTCAACACTCTCGACTGCTGATTGGTCAGAGAGAATCATCACAAGATCGCGTGCGAGTTCATCCCTAGCGTCGCATATATATTTAGAAGCAAGCTTGCAGCATTTTTAGAAACAGCATTTTGTAAACGGATGAGCTACAAAAATGGCTACGTCTAATAAGAAAAGCACACCGTGGTCGACCGAGGAGGTGACGACGTTCCTACATCTCATTGGGGATGATCAAATCCAGCGGGAGCTCGACGGAACAACTCGAAATGTGAACAAAAACAAAGCCGATCGCCCCGCCTACACTGCGTTGCTAGCCCAGGTCCTAAACTGTAATGGAAATGCGCCACGGCCTGGGCCGGCCAGCGAGGCAGCCAGAGCGAGGACGCTTAGGGACGCTTAAACGGGGCTACCCCGCTGCAGTGGAAACGCGCCATAAGCGTCCAGGAGCGACGTTTGGTCAGTGTCCGTGGCGTCCAGTTGTGACGCTCCTAGGCTCCTTCAGCGTCATAAAGGGACACAAATAGCTTTCAACTGATTGCAATGTATTCCCATCTGCGGCGGGATTTGACGCTCATGGAAGCACGGCATTCGTTTGTGTCGGCTGCCCTTAAAGGCAATGTGAGCGTCCATTCCCATTGGATAACGGAGAATTGTACACCCGGAAGTAAGTATTCCTCTTACTGTCGATTGATTTTACAGCGATATCTGCACTACTCATCGACTAAAAAACACCAGATTATCCTTGTTAATTACACAACATTGATTGGTTTAAATTGTGTGCAATGCTTTTGTATTTTTCCCCTTCGATTCGGAGAAACAAATGTTTTTTCGGAGTAAAGGATGGCAGAAGACACTACACTACCCAGAATCCCCAGCTATCGTTTGGACTACTACACCATGTAGTAACGCGTTACATCCACCTCTGGTAACGACCTAGAGCACACCCCTCAAGTCCAGAGATGTAATCCGAAGACATGCAGCGATTTCTTCGGTCGTTAATTCAGAAAAAAAACCTAGTGCGCTCTGCCTGGCTACATTAGCTGTTTATATTAGCACCTCCAGGATATTAGCACCTCCAGGAAAATGGCGTATTTCTATATAGATATATGGCACGCGTTGTATTGTGGGTAGCTCGTGACGTCACTGTGTGTGAAAGAATTCATTATAGAGCAAGCCAGGAAGAAAGATAGGTCGTTCTGGCTCGTGAAACACTTCGAAATGTGGAGAAGTTGTGAACAAAAAGACAATGAGTAATATAAAAACACTTCAATAGTTTAAGGAATAGGTAGCCCAGTTGATGGATCCGGCGGCCAGGATGCGGAGATGTCCTCCGCGCAGCTGGTTCAAAGCCCGGAATAGTTAAACTTTTAATCATTGCTTTTCAACTTTAATACTTTAATAACTGATAAAAGGCCCTCTCCGCCCAAAAAAATGTCCAGCACTCTCTAGTCTCTTCTCAATAACCCAATACACACAATTGTCAATCTTTAATTGCAAATAGAACATGATATTCAGTCTTAGTGTGTGTGTGCATCTGTTACGTTCCCTATTGGGCTAGGGCAGGGGTCGGCAACCCGCGGCCCACGGGCCGCATGCGGCCCTTTAAGCCCTCTGCTCTGGCTCCCTTGAGCTTAGACAAAAATAAGAAGGAAATAAAATAAAAGTATTTGTAGGACTATTTATATTTTGTTGCATGGTTGAAAATGTTTCGTATCTTGTATTTTGAGGTGATACTGTGACACATACATAAAAAACAAAACGGTTTTAATTAGGTCAACTAAAATATGCGTCACATCCAGCTACGGTCCCGCGCGAGCGCCTTTTCTTGGAGGCGAATAACCTGACCCCCGGCTCGATGAGCGAGCTATGGATAAATCAGAGAAAAGTACCGGAGGAACACAGGATTTAATTCTGTGTGGACAGAGTTATCTGCTTTCACAGCAAACGATGCTGGTTTACCGGTATGTTTGATATGTAGAGAGAAGTTGTCAACGGTGGTGCAGCCTTTACGTATCGAGGAACAACAAGGGAGAGGAAGACAGCTGACGATCTTCAGTCCTAATTCAATGGGGTATGTCACTTGTTTCAGAAAACACTTTTTGTTATATTCCATGGAATGCTCTTAACGTCCCGATAGCAATGAATATATTAAATGCTTTGACAATAAATACATACAAAAATTAATCTCTGGAAGCCGTGGCGCTGTAAAAAACACGACCAATCATCTGAGCCGGCCCGGCTAAAGTAACTGGATGGCCTACCTGCCTGTCAGCCTTCCATCTGTGCACAAACTTATCTCGTGCCCTCATTGGTCATGTGCGCGTTCGTGTGTGTTGGAGGAGGGACTTAAGAAAGTCTGAAGGAAGAGGCATATTTTTTCCGGTTGTGTACTTTCAAAATTCTAGCGCACTCGAGCTGGTTTCTCCATTCTTACGTACCCTACCTTTAACTCTTTTTAGGGTGCAGCTATATGTTTTATTTATTTCAAAGTGGGCCCATTTTAATAATATTTGTTTTCCTTCAAATGTGCAGAGGACTCCCAAGTGCTGTGTTTAATTTATTTTAAAGTAGGCCTGTGTATTATTTGTAATTCTCCTTATAAGAGTTCTTTGTTTCTTATTAGAGGTTAACAGTTTTATATCATGTAATAAATAGCCTAATAAATGCAAAAAAACTGTAGTTTTTGTCTGATATAACAATAAAAAACGATGAAATATGTTTTGCGGCTCCAGACAAAAAAATGTTTTGGAAAAAGGAGCAAAATGGCTCTTTTGGTCAAAAAGGTTGCAGACCCCTGGGCAAGGGGAACCAAAGGGAAGCGACACGACCAGAGTGGAATTGGTAACAATTATAAGTGGTTTTATGTACAACAGGAGATAACAAAGGCAGGCAATCAGCCTGAAACAAACCAAAAATGCCAAAACGGCTGTTCTAACCAGCAACAAAAGGAGAACTCCAAACGAGAGTTGTAAAGCTTATTCAGCGTACTAGGTAAAGGAGAAAACAAAACCTCACGTTAAACGTGGTACAAATGAAATGAGGAAGACTGCACACACACAGCTGTAGCTGGTCAACAAGTGCTAATTACCTGGGTCTAAGCTGATACACGTTACACTAATCCTAAATGCTGATCAACAGGAGCTAAACTACCTGGGTCTAAGCTAACACAATATCACACACAACCAGTGGCGGCGGGTCATTAGGGGCAGGTGGGGCACAGCCCCACCTAGTGTCAGAAGAAAGTATTACAAATAATGATTACAAAAAAATACAAATAAATAAAAAAACATATAAAATATATTTTAAGGTCATGTTTAATAATCTGATTCGTCTGTACATTTCTGTTTTAGTCTGTGTTCTTCTAATTAGTGTCTAGAGTGCCGTTTTGAGCTGTTTAGAGCCATGTGGGACAAAACCCGATCCTGCCCCTCCCTCTCACAGTCTAAGTGAACGGTGATTGTAAAAACTACACTGCGCATGCTCAGAGTATTTTTCTATTTAATGTGTGTGGCAAAAAAATAATGACCGTAGGGCCATAGTGCTCCCATCCCCACCATACGTCATCTCACATAATTCAGAATTGATTGGCTGTAAGTACTCACGTGTGCAGTGCTGCGAAACGTCACGTGTAGTTTGAAGAGGAGACGAGAGAGCAGCATATAGCTAACATCACCAGCGATTAAAAGAAGTAAAAAACTGAAAGAAAATGAATGAAGTTGACCATTTACTGGAGCACACATTTGAGACACTTAGTCTCGGAGAGAAACTGGAGGTAAAGCGCCTCGGTGCCCACCATCCACCGGATTTCCAAATGGTCCAGACTGCGGGCAAAGTTAAACGTGGGTTTAACGCTGAGTGGTTTGCTAAAAAGAAATGGCTAACGGCGAGCATCCAGAAGAATTCCCTCTTTTGATTTCCTGGCCTGCTTTTTGGTGAAGATCAAGGTACTTGGTCGAGGACAGGTTACAAGGACTTAAAGCATCTTTCGGAGAGGACAATGAAGCATGAGAGCAGCAACAGTCATTTGGAAAATGCCGTAAAATTGGGATTACTTGGAAGGGTGAATGTTGCAGCTCAGATTGACAGCGCCTACAGACGCGGCATTGATTCTCATAATAGGAAGGTGGAAGAAAACAGGTACGTGCTTGGTCGGATCATCACCTGTATTAAACTGTGTGGGAAATGTGAGACAGCACTGCGGGGCCACAACGAGTCGGCGGACTCTCTGAATCCAGGGATATTCAGGTCAATTTTCGAGACAATGTGTGAGGGCGATTCCAGGCTTCAACGGCACTACGAAGCTCAGCTTGTTTTCAAAGGGACATCAAGCACCATACAGAATGAACTCTTGGACTGCATGTATGATGTGTACAGGGAGGAAATAGCCAAGCAAGTGGACAACACATCATTTGTTGCCGTTCAGTCCGACGAGACAACCGATGTCTCCTGTAAATCGCAAATGGTGATTGTGCTGCGATACATTATGCCTGACCTCACAGTTACAGAGCGTTTTTTGGAGTTTGTGGAAGTAAAGGACAAAACTGGTGTAGGTCTCTCTAACAGCATCAAGGCTGTTCTGGAACCCCTGAAGCTGAAAGAAAAGCTAATCGCTCAGACCTATGACGGGGCGGCCGTCATGAGTGGTAACGTGCGCGGGGTACAGACGGTGATGAAGGAGACGTACCCAAACGCTCAGTTTGTTCACTGCTACGCCCACCAACTGAACCTGACCCTGCAGCAACTGTGTTCAGCAAGGATGAGCATCCTGAAGGTGTTTTTTGCAGATCTAACTGCTTTTTCCACTTTTTTCTCCGGTGCTCCAAAACGTGTTGCAGCTCTTGCAGAGGCAACACAGAGACGCATCCCACGGCCACCGGCTGTGAGATGGAACTTTAAAAGCAGAACTGTGAACGCGGTTTGGGAGACCCGAGATGCACTACTTCAGTGTATGAAGCATATACGCGCACAACCAGGATGGGATGCGGTCACCATAAGTGAGGCATACGGCCTGTCAAAGAAACTGCGGGACCGAGCATTTATGCAGCTCCTGGAGTTTTTTTCGTTGCTTATGCCAGAAGTGGATGTTCTATACAACACTCTGCAAAAACGAAGCATCGATGCACCTGGGATCAACAGCGCGCTCTGCCGTTTCAAGGAAAATGTTCAGAAAATGAGGCAGAAAACTGATGCATTGGCCGCCACTGCTCATGATGGAACAGACGAGCCAGGCCGACGAGTCAGCAGCACAGCGCCGGTGATGAAGGAGGCTTGTGACACAGTCATCTCACAGGTGGAACAGAGGTTCTCACAGAGTGACCATTTGATCGCTGCAAAGCTTGTTGACAGCTCATTCTTCCCACAGCATGTCCTGTCATTTCCTACACCTGAGCTTGACTGCGCCGTGAAACTGGCCTGCGTTGGGAAACAAGGAGAAGTTGAAGTCTGAGCTGACCACGCTCTACCGCCACAGTGAGCTTCACACTGGAAACACTGCCCTGTCTCTGTTGAAATCCATTCACGAGAACAACTTGGAGGAAACGTTTGCTGAGACTGTTATTTTGGTCAAAATAATAGTGACAACTCCGATGACGACATCCGAGTCAGAGAGGAACTTTTCCACCCTCAAAAGGATAAAGACTTTCACTCGCAACACCATGGGACAGCCGCGACTTAACGCATTGGCCATGCTTTCAATTGAAAGCCAGTTGATCCAGCAACTACAGGACTTCATCCCCAAAGTGATAGACACATTCTGTCAGAGGAAGGACCGCCGTGCCGCTTTTCTTTCAAGTGAGCCTTCAGCTTTGGTAAGTTCATTTATGTCATATATTTTGTTGATCTTCTGTGTTTTGCCTCTGCTGGATCGATTGATATTGTGACCTCGATGATGAGTGTCTGTGTTTTCCTTATATTTACAGTCTATGGTGTTTTAATGCTAAAGCATTACGGTTGTTGTTATTGTTAAGAATTACTTTGTGATGGTGACCTTTACTCCATGTATGAAGGTGCATTACTATGACATCCCCACGCTGTGTACGTAAATGTATGCGCTCACAGTGTTGCTCCTGTGGTCTTCAGTATGTAATTTGACACTCCCCCCTCTCTCTCTCCTCCCCCCCTCTCTCCTCCCCCCCTCTCTCTGTCCCCCCTCTCTCTCTCCTCCCTCTCTCTGTCCCCCCCCTCTCTCTCTCTCTCCCCCGACCTCTTTCTGCCCCCCCAGTTTTGTACACCTAGAAACGCCACTGCACACAACACACTACTTAGCACTCTGCTAGGCAGTCTAACTAAGTACAGAGGATTACAGGGTTTACGAACACAACAAATGATGTAACTAGAGGCGTCTGTCTTTCCACACAGAGCCTCCAGAATGATCTTCGTCCCCGTCCTTTGTACTCCTCCCCCGGATGACGTTCCGGAAGCGGGCGGGGATTGGATGACGTCACTCCAATCACCGTTTCAGACGTGGCGAGGGCGGGACAGCCAATTGTATCAGGAGAACTGCGCAGCTCATGCACACACACACACACACACACACACACACACACAGTTAATAGTCCCAGGAAGGCAGCGGCTGTAACAGCATCGAATATTTTTCAAGGCAAAGTTAAACCCACTGCAGCCTTGCACTTCCCCAGGAGAGATCGCTGTAACTGAAGCTTCGAGAAATAAACCTATTTCCGACACAATTGTCCAAGTGGTTCGATGCTTCATTCAAAGCTTCATTTTGCCATCACTAAGTACCACAACTTGGTATGTTCGATGGTCATTGCAAGTATTTACAGAAAAACTCAGACCAAATATGCAGAAACAGGTCATTTATTCACAAAAGACAGGGACACATCAGTGACAAAATCGAGGGCATTATCATACACTAATTTGAGTCCATTATGCACTCGTCTCTCACCCCACAAACACACAACCACACACACACTGCAAACGATACATTTATAATTCTTTCTACAGATTGTCTGGCAGTATGGTTAGCTGGTTTACGGCCCCATTCCTGAGGCTCTATCAATAACTTAACAATCACACAAAGAAATGTGTGCTATACAGCACAGATTAAACATTTACTATTATCAGAATCTATGTACATGTTGTGACACTGCAGTGAATTTACATTGAAATGTGATTCAGCTACATTTCCAAAAACATATATATATAATATATATATATACAATATTGTACAAAATAAACAATAAAAACATGATGATCATGTTAAAACCTGAAATACAGTTTCACTAGGTCTCTGCTGTTCAAACCAACTTGTGAAAACATCAGCAGAGCAAGCTACTCACACAACACAACACAAATGTAAATAACAACACAGATAAGGCAGATTGTTCTTTCAAATTCACAAAATAATCTGTGAACAGTCAGCGGACAACAACAGCAAAAACATTTGTATCAGAAAGACAAGATGTAGCAAGAAGTAAAAGAATAGCTACATTGAAATCTGTACTGTAAACTCAGAGAAGATTATGAAAATGTGCTTTAAGTCTGAAGAGGTGGGGAAGGCTTGCTCCTACGTTTGGTGATCTTATAATGACAAGAATACATATGAACACAGTGTGTGGAGGTTGATAAAAAACTAAAAAAGCAACTAATAGAGAAACAGGGTCGATGACATTTGACACAAAAGTCAAAATATAGCAGGCAACAAGTCTAAACTGTACACATTGTAGGTCAGAGAAGAATACAGTATTACCTTAATATTTTTGTCCCACACAACTCCCACTAGCAGATGAGGCTGACATCAAGACGTGACAGTTTTGTACATGTTCATTTACAACACTTCTCTCTCTCTTTATTACCGCCATTCTGTCAGTTTATGTCATATATTCCTCTATTTTTCCCTTTGAAGAGTCCCTATTTTGCTCATTTTTAGGTTGATGTTTGTATTTTGAGCCTCTACTGTGACATGTCTCCATGCTTTAATGTTCAAAAAGCTCTTTATTTTCATCACACTGCCTGTGCTGCAGCACCTCTTTTCACCCTCTGTCTGAAACCAGAGCTCATAAATGCATGATAGGGCCCCTTTAAAGCGATCTCTATTTCCATCACACCAATTTCCCCTCTCCTATTCAGGATTGTTATTCAGTTCTTGCTTTGTCCTTTAAATAATTATCACAACTTTTTTTCTTTCCTCTTCCCACCCTCGTTCCCTTCAGTTTCGCTCACACTCTCCTCTCCTTGGTCCATTGTGAGCATTTCCTCCGAATCGCCGTGGCACTGTGACGCAGAGCGAGGCATTGCAGAGTTGTTGTTGTTGTTGCAGCAACGGGAGGCAGAGCGAAATGTAGCAGAGCTAGTGGAGAGAGGTGACGGTGTGTCCTCGTCTCTGTCAGGGCCGGAGCTGCAGGAGGGAGATGGAGGAGGCAGGGAGGAGCAGACGGAGGGCTGGAGGAGAAGAGGTCAAGACAATTATTTGTTGTATAAAGATTTCTGAAAATGTGGATAACCATATGTAAATTAGGAATTCTCTTATGAAATATGTGTTAAAAGAAAAGAAAAAGAAAATTGATAGGAATGAAATTGAATAGTTAGATGTTTGGGAAGATTTCTGGCTCAGAGTAGGAGGAACAAAATTGAGACGGCCTTTGAAGATTTGTAAAATAAAAGTTTGTTACCACCATAACATTTTAAGTTTTCTAAAATATTTGGTTTGATATACAAAGAAGGCGTTATCTAATGCCCTCTTTTAGTCAATGCATCTACAGACGCAACATACATCTGCTTTTGGTTTCAGGTGTATGTTTACCTGTAATGAGACACTGGACTTGTTGGTCTTCTCTTTGACTTTAGCCAGAGCCCCTTTAAGTCCTGTGGATCTCTCTGCCATCTCCAGGGCTGCTCTCAGCAGTTTGGGGGTTTCCGGTCTTACAGGGGCTGCCGGGGCCTGAGGGGGACCTTTAGGCTCTTTGGGCTCAGGTTTCTTTCCCTTGGTAAGCATCTTCCTGTGATTGAGACAGCAACAGACATCAGTAATGGTGTGATACATGCAGACAAAGCAACAAAGCTCTTGGGTAACTCTACTTCTGAGGCCCCAGTATATCTACAGGACAGATACAAGGCAGTAGGCCAAGTATTTTTTTGTTGTGGTTTCAAGATAATGATAATTGCTGCTGTGTGGTGCACTGATGTTTAACCTGGCCTTCTTGCGGAGCAGTTTCTTGGACTCTGGGTAGTGCACCAGGATCTCATTCAGGTCTTTCTTGTCCAGGATGAAGAGGTTGGCAAATCCATGAGCGATAACATTTGCTGTGCGCCGGTTACCCCCACCCACTGCAAGCAAACTGCCAATCACAGAAACTATGGTTAAAAAGCGATATTGTTAACTTTGCCATAAGTCAGTTGGACCTTTTAACATAACATTTTATGAATTTCATCCAAAGGTTTTAGAACAAAAGTAAAAAAAATCACACTTCATGATCGTCAGAGATGGCAGCTTAGATAGGCAAGAACTGTACGTAATAATGATTTGATAAATGTCCTCACCTGATCTCCCCGAAGACTGATCCCGCTCTGAGAGTGACAAACACGGTCCTTCCATCCGGTCCCCCGACCACCTGCACCTCCCCCGCCTTTATGATGTACATCTCACGACCCACCTCCCCCTGAGCAATATAAAGAGAAGAAGAGGCAGATCATAAGAGGGACAGAGCAATACACATGGCAACAATGATAAGAAAAGTTGCCACATACACTTTCTACAAACAAATAAGTTTGCATTCTACCTTTTTGCAGACATAATCCCCAGGCAGGTAGACAACTGAGCGAAGGCTTTTCAGCATGTCGAAGATCATCTGTCTGTCACAACCCTGTCAAGATGGAGGACGAAAAGAGAGAAAGTAGTGATCTCTTGTGGCTGTCTTTATCACAAGTGTACTGGCTATGGAGTCATAACAGTGCCATAAATGGGTGAAAAAAGTATGTAAAATAAATAAAAATATATGCATAAATTGATAAAATATTAAATGTAGAAATATAAAAAAAAAAATGTAAAGAACAATTGTAAAGATTTATATTTTTAATAATTTACAAATTTATTTATTTATTTTGGCCGTTTTATGACTATATACAGCACAACTTGGTCTCACAGCAAGATTATAAACTAACTAAACCATGTCGGTCTTACTGAATCGTAGATTTAAGAATATACTGTATTGAGTACTGTATTCTTCTTATGTGTTTTTACCTGAAAAAGAGCGACTTTGCTGACGATGGAGTAGTTGACATCTATAGCGATGTCCAGACGCATTTTATCTGGCAGCTGAGTCAGCAGCTCCTGCTCATCTGGAGGGCAGATAATGAGAGGCACAGATTGACTGAAATGTGACGTGTATAAGAGATGAATGAAGGTGCACAGATCATGCTCTCCTTACCCAGCATGCCTTGTGATTGCCAGGTGTAGTTGTACCAGGTTTTGACACGGTTCTGCACGTCTTTGGGGATGCGATATGAGGACATGTATTTAATGGTGTTGTCCATACATGTGCGGTAGTAAGTCTGACCTGAAGTGGCTGCACCGACCACATCACGCATCTGACAAACATAACACCATTTTGCACAAAGAGGTTAATGGAATGCAATTGTGGCAAGTGTCTCTGTTTTTTTATACACACATAAGAATGCATAAGATCTAGAACTCCCCTTAATTTAAGGTGTAGAAAAATAATATCAATACAAAATGTAGAAAGATAGTACATAGAAAAACACTGCACTTAAAAGCAAAGTTAACTACATGCAAAACAGTACAGGGAAGAAGATTAAGTGTATCATTGTATTCGCTCTCGCAATGGAGTTTGTGTTTGCTTGAAAAATGTGTGAACGGCCTACCTGTCCAATCATGATTGAGAAGGCAAAGACTCCAACAAAGTAGTTGATGAGTTGAAAGACAATCTCGAACAGGGTGGTGGGGTCCGGCAGACCACCAATGGTGATCAGGGTCTTCACAGCAAAGTAGTAACAGCGAATGTAACTGAGCAGAGACAATGAGGGGAGGCATTACACAGAGACAGAGAAAAGATAATGTCTTCAAAATGATAACTTGATAAGATGTTAAATAAATGCCAACATATGGGACTAGAATAGACCAAGTGACTATATGTGACTGATTCAGGTAAAAACCATCCACATTTTCACATATGATTTGATTTCTGCAATCAATATTTAAAAGTTTTCAAATGTTTTGGAAATGTCCCAAAAACCTTCTGCAGCATGTGGAGCAGCTTGACAAGATGCTCGCCACCAGGGGCAGATGTTATGTAGCAGTACAGGGTTGTAGTTTATTGATTTGTTTGTGTCTCAATTACAATGTTTGTCACATTATTAAATAAAATTACATATACATATTTCTATGAATCATGGAATTCATTTACTACTATAGTCATTAAAAAAAGTAATGTGTGTGTGGTTCGTGTGTGAATGGGTTAATGGCACTGACCTGTTGCCTTTGCCGTTGTACACCCACTGTGTGGAGCCCAGCCCTGTGTAGGCAGAGCCCCAGTAGTACAGGCAGGCATTACAGTGGAGACAGTAGAGAAGGTAGGTGGTGGTGCGGATCACCCTGGGAGACAGAAAGCAAAGAATTTAAATAAACAGAATATCTCAAATCTGTTTGCTCATCTCAAAGAAGGAAGGAAGACACCGTGACAGCAACAGAGATATAGAGAGGATTCATTTAAGGGCAGTGAGATATGCTGCAGCTGACCTGTAGATGTAGGCTTTGGTCAAGATGGCCTCTAGACGCTCGTTGAACTCAAAGAAGGAGTTTATCTGGGGAGGAAAAACAATGGTTAGTTTCAAAATTGGCGTTCTAACAGTTGGAAAATTGATAACTGAATAATTGACTTCCTATTTTTCAAAGCGGATAAACAGAGCCCTGGAAGTTAACTTCTCCTTTGTATTGATGCCACACTGAAAATAGATGTGATATCCTCAGTGTCCGCTGTTTGTAGCGTAGTGCATTTATGTGAAAGGATTCTTGGTGGTTTATTAAAGCAGTAATAAAGCTCACCTTCAGTAACCGGGGTAAACGAAGCAGAGGGTTGATGCCAGTTTTAAAATAGAAGATCTCCAGGGGAACAAGGCTGGCTAAGTCAAACTGAAAAATAGAAATGTAGCACCTAATTAAATAAATGAAGTAAAGCAAAAAACACTTCAAATGTTACTTTATTTCAACTCAAGTAACTTACCTTGAAGCGTTTGGTTTTCATGTAATTCTTTCTCATCTCTTTTTTGTCACACTGTAGTAAAAAAACAGATTGCAGGTATGAATAATACTCAAACGTTGTATTTCCTTTAAAAACAAAGCTTAGCTATGTGTTCTTTTTTTTTGTTCACAATAAAACAATGTTTCCTAGGGCTTGGCAATTAATCAAATTGTATTTTCAATTACTATTGTGCCTTTCAACAGTTATGACATTAAGATGACTGTTTTGAAACAATATATTTTCAAGCTGATTTTCGGTTGAATTCAGTTTAAAGTGAAATAATTTGTTAAAAAGATTTTTTTTTTTTTAAAGTTGCATTAAGGCATGATGTTTCCGAAGACAATCAGCAATTGTGTGAAATAAAATGTTATCATGTTCCCAGTGTCCCCCTCACCACTATGTCTCCTCCACGGACGAACTGCAGGCGCGGCTGGAAGATGGTCATGTCCAGGATATAGATGAGGTCACACAGGTAGTCGGTCAGCAGCCAGTAGTAAATGTTGTCGGGGGTCTGGTAGGGGAAGGCCCAGCGCACCGGGATGAACCAAGCGTTCCAGTTCCACGCAAAAGAGACCAAAAACATCCACAGCACGTACATCAAGTCTGAGGAGAGAGGCAGAGGAACAAGGGAGGGAGGGAGATGGGTCTAAGGAGAGACTGAAATCAACCAGCACTCATATGATATGCCAGTAACTACAGAGTGATGGAAAAAGAGCATGAATATGAATGTACAGTAGTTTGAAGCTTAATTTATAACGTTAACCATTTAAATTCTTAATCGATATATATATATTGTATTTATTTCCTGGGTTTTTCTGCACAGTTGCAGATCAAGATGATGCTACGCTGAAGCTATTTATACTTATGCTATCTGTTGAAATAGAGGTGGCTTGTGTAGGATATTTTAATACTGTGATGGAAAGATTTCCAGAAACTTTAGACTGTGTTAATTACAAAAATAAGGAATTTGGTACAGCCGTAAAAGCAAGCAGGATAGGATCTGTGATAAAAAGCAACATGTGGATTATACAGAACTTCGTTGTATGCCAAAGTAGAACAATTGGTTGTGGAGAATGAACTAGCTCCTTAAGTCCTTACGAATGAAGGGAAAGAGGGAAGATGAAGGGGTGAATGACAGAGGATGAGAAGACAGGTGCATGTAACTGGACAGTACTGTAGATTCATCTTTACCCAAACCCCACAGTGCTAAACCATTGCACTCTGGTTGCATATAAACACACTTAAAACACTTTAGTTCTTTAATAATGAGCAGTAAACCGCTCAATTCATTTCAATAAATGTCAGAACTTTGAAAAGTGTTAGTCTGTGAGTTGGGTAAAGGAGCTTCTAGTGTAGAGCAGGGTGGTGTTCGGGCAGCGGGGGGGAGATTCGGCTGGGTTCTCACTGGTGAAAGGGTCGATGCTGGCAGGGAAGCGGTAGTGCACACAAGCGAGTATCCACCGAGGAGCTTTCACCTTGCAGCAGCGGCCAGACTGCTGCTCCTCCACTCCACTCTCCACTCCTCCTCCTCCTCCTCCTCCTCCTGAGGGGCCTGCCTCTTCCTCCTTCTCTCCTCCGACCACAGGCTGAGCAGTCGAAGTCTGAGGAGGAGCTGAGGAGAGGTGAGAGGGAGAAAGTCAGAAGAACTCGTAAGAGAGATAATAATATATGATCTGGAACATTCGTATTTTCTCAAAAAGGTTTCAGAATGAAGGAACTGTAACTACTTCTTTTACGCTACATGGACCAGATGGACCACCATTTTTTTGTTCTTGATCAACAAATATCTTACCAGTCAATTTGAATGAACGTATCAAAGGTATCATATATGAATATGAATGACACCTCTTTTTTGGAGCTATGTACACATTATAGGTGCCTGCCTCACAGCTCCTAAAAGAATGATAGCTTAAGCTGGAAACTACCACTTCCACAGCTTAACATTACATTTTGCCAAAAGACAAAATATTATCTGTGAGTCAAAGTGACTGTAGAACATATATTTAAAAAGCGTCTTATTATAAAGCTTTGTAGCTTACTGTCTTTCTCATGGTTTTTCTTTTTTGAAACCGTTAAACACTTCCTAAAGTGACTCTTACTTTGCCTAATGTTATGAACTTATGGTGCTTCCACCCTCATTTTTATTGAAACGATTAATACTCAGGAACTTGTAAAGATGTAGTGTGCACACTTCCCTTTTTCAACTGTAAACTGCTGATTTTGTCTCACAACCATCCAAATGTAGACCTGCGCAACTTCTTTATTACTAAAAGTGTGTACTGTTGTATATTGAGGATACACATGGCCAGCAGCCGGAAACAGGCTGGACAAAAAAATATATGTGAGATAATGAACAACTATTTATTTGTTTAATGTTACCTTGATCTCTTTAAAAAAGCTCCATGTGACAGGCAATTGTCCAGCTAGTATGAGACTATGTATATTTTATAATATAAATGTACATAATCAATCTCCAACATTTGGTTTTTATGAAAGTTGTGCATTTAGGAAGCCCATTGTGAAACAAATCAATCATATAACTATATCACACCATCAGAAAGACTGCATGTTAAAATGATTTTAAATGTAGTTATAGAAATGTTAATCTCTTATCCCTTACATTTTGATTAATAAAAAAAAAACGACATTTTGTTTGCAAATGTTGCATTGTTTGTTTCATATAGGGAAAATATATTTAAAAGTGTGCTAAAAAGGTGTAAATAAAGAAATCATGGGTTACCTACACTCCCTATAGTCTCAGAAACATTTGTGTGTAAGGATGCAAGGTTTTGAGCTGTACTGAAATCAGCCGAGGGTTACTAAAGGTGAAAGAGAGAAGCGGGCAGGGACTCACAGGGGTCGATGCTGTCTTCATCAGAGCTGTCCAGGTCTATGAGTTTCTCCTTCGCCTTCTCCGTTCTGTCTTTAAACATCCGGACCAGCTCCTGGAGACGCTCGTTCACCACCGTACTGGTCTGACTGGCTGACGATGCTGGCCGCTCTCTCATTCTGAGGAAAAAACAGATGAATACACTTGCATTGTTGTCCATTCAACACTGCATGTCAGCACTTTATTTAAAAACTCAAAACGTCAGTTAGTAGTAAGCAGTGCAGGGCCGGCCCTCGGCATAGGCAGTATAAGCGAATGCTAAGGGCGCATCAACCCATCGGGGGCGCCGAAAATTGGGGAGAAAAAAAAAAAAAAAGTTAGATATTAAAAAAATATATTTTTTGAGATTTCATAACAACACAATTTCCCGATTTTGGATCAACAAAGTACATCTTATTATCTTACACTAACTACGCCTATATTGCGTACAGCGCCCACAAACGGGAAACAGGCGCACCCCCCCCCCCAAATCAAGTTGAACTGCCCCAATAAAAACCAGAGGTTTATGTGAAATTGTTCTTTTTTTTAAATAATGGTTTTAGTGTGCAATTATAGGTTTTAATTTTGTATTTGTGTTAAGCTTTAGAGAGCTCTCTCCTGAAAGACTGAGAGGCTCTGATAACCTCAGCTCAGTGAGGTAAAGGCACACCTTTATATGATCATTATAGTTATAAAAAATAAGAGAATATATGACAAACAGGTATAAAATACTATGACAGTAAAAAAAATGTGTGTGTGTGTGTGCAACACGTTCTCACTCGTTTCCATTCATGTCAATTGCAGATACATGTTTAGTCTTCTCAAGCACCAACTATCAAATATCTCTCCTGATTGTTGGCACTTGACAATCACCTTACCTGAATTTTACTCAGGTGTAACTAAAGTCTGATTTAAGGGTTGTTTATATTTCACATAATTAATCAGAATCTGCAAAGTAACTCAAATAAATGCAGTGGAGTAAAAATACCAGGTTAACCTCTGAATTGTAGTGGAGTAGAATTACAAAGTAACAATGAGCTGTCATGTGGGTATATATTAATGGTATATATTAATGCTGCGCATTATGGACAGCGATTTTCACCCATTTATTAATGATATGTTTTACATTTGATAACACCGATGTGTTTAATACTGGCAACTTCTAATTGTGGGAAAAACGAAAACGTTCAGTAGAGACGTCCCATAGAACATTTTGTGAAACACAATAGTGTAGTGTGTGTAGTGTGTAGTTCTGGGGGGGCGTTCGATTCCAGTTTTGGATAGTCTGGCGTGGTTTCGTTCCATTTCAAACAGCTGTTTGACGCTCGGCGTAACCTTGGCGCACTGCCACTCCAACATCCAATCCCAGACCTTGAAGATTAATCACGGGGACTGTAGTCCGAAACGATAGCTGGGGATTATGGGTAGTGTAGTGTCTTCGGCCATCCTAATCTAAAAAATGTTGACAATCGCAATGATGCTCGAAATGTCCCTTATAGGCCTACGTCTGTTTCCGGTTATTTTTATTTTTGAAATTCAGTTCCTGACGGACGCCAAAAAAGCCCGAGATTATGAAATTAAACCAATAAATAAAAGCAAGGATAATTGTATGTTATTGGTGAGTAAATAACAGTGTGTTATTTTGAAAAGAATAACAAATTAGAAGGAAAAAAAGATTGAAAAAATACAGATTTCAGTATCCTGAGGCTCTGAGCTCCATTTATTTTCCTCACAGACGACAACACTAAAGGTCTAAAATAAAGACCTAAATGAATATTTGGGATGTTCTTGCCTTTAGATTCTCCCAATAAATCCAAGTACAGAGGGTGACTTTGCTGTGAAAAAACACATTTCCACCAAAAAAAACGTTAGCAACCATGAATGTGTACACATTCATGTAGTAATCTTCGTCATAACTAGCAAACTAAACATCATGTACAGCACAAATAATCAGAAATAAAAACTCATATTACTCGCATAAAATGACATCAAAACGCATTTTAATGGCCAAATGAATCTTAAAATAGGCATTTTCCACCGAGAATAACACGAGGGTCGGCCATTGTTGTTGATCACGTGGTCTGGGAGCTGTTGCAGTGTCCATAGCAACCACCCTAGCAACCATGAATGTGTACACATTCATGAAGTGATCTTCGTCATAACTAGCACATAACTAAACATAACATAGCACATAACTAAACATCATGTACATCCAGAGGCGCGGGAAGGTATTTTGAGTGGGGGTGCTGAGGTGCTGGACTCCAGTGAACACTATTACGGGCACTATAGAGCACGCACAAAAGCACTCCCCACACGCAAACACACAGTACACCCGCGACTGTTACAATGAAGGCTCGATAATCAGCTCACGGCATATAGGCAGGGGTAAAGTGCTATTTTTTACGAGTGGGGAGCGGACCTGACCTCCTCTAGGGAGGTCCGGAGGGATGCTCCCCCCGGGAAGATTTTTTTAAATATTGAAGTTAAAAGCATCAATCTGGTGCACTATGGATACATCTCTCAACACCCAGATGAAACACAACTGTAAGCAGATGTTCTTTTTCTTTATGGATATTTTACAAATCACTCCTCTTTCAAACTGTATTCTTGTTTTACTGCCATATAGTATTTCATAACTGTTTTTCCTTTATTCTCTTATTTGTTTTATAACTATAATGATCATATGAAGGTGTGCCGCGGAAATAATCTTTTGAATAATTTGTGACCAAAACCGTTTGAGACCCACTGAGATAACTTAGACTAAAGTGAACTATCTAAACACTCAGAGAGTCCTTTAGCTCACCTGAGCCTCTCAGTCTGAGAGGAGAGCTCTCCTCCAGCTTGTTGAACCAACAGCTCCGTATGTCCGTTAGTGCAGCTGGCTAACCCAGATGCTAACAACACGGTCCCTGCTGCTGGCACCGGTCCCTCTCTCTCTCTCTCCCTCTCTCACACACACTAAATGCGCTATTTCCGCACACACACAGAGCCGAGCTTGAATGACACAAGCACACTTTTATTTCCATGCTACTCTCTGATTGGTCTGGTGTCCTTGCCTTGCATTCACTGAACACGGGAAATTACAGTTCTATTGATTGATTGATTGAAAAGTGTATTAACAGCTTGTATATTGGATACAGTACAGTACAGCTCAAAACATACAATTGTTAAGGGGATGCAGACCAGAGAAATACTTTCGTCTTGTTTACATCAGGGTCCCCCATTTCCAATTCATCATATCATTTAAGACATATAAGACATATTTGACATACAGATGGCTTATTTACAATTTACATACAGGTGGGGTTTTTTACATACAGATTGCTTGTTTACAATTTTCATTTTAGATTTCGTTCTAATACATCCTAACCGGACATTTAAGACATACCAAGTCTACAGATATACAGTTAGTAACAGAGTCTAAAATGCGAGTATATACATAGATGGGGGGGGGGGGGAAGCTGTCCATTGAACGACAGGTTGAGATTTGTACCATTACCGGGGCCAGTTTTGCAATGCTCTCCCCCGAAGGTGCTCTTTAAGAGAGGTTTTGAAGGTAAGTATAGTTTTACTTTCCTTTACAGTTGTGGGAAGAGCGTTCCACCTTGATGTGGCATAATTGCGAAACGTGTATTCCCCCTTTTTTGTGCCAAATCTGGGTTTCACATGATTTGTGGAGCTCCCTCTGGTGTTATGATCATGGTATTCCTTGACCTTTGGGAAGAATTTTGACATGTACATGGGTACCATAGAGGTGTAGTGGATCTTGTAGACCAGGCCCATTGCAAGTAGCTGTACTCTGTCGTCTACTCTAAGCCATCCTAGGTTGTCAAAGTGGGCAGAGGTGAGGTGGGTTCTAGATGAAAGGTCAAGCAGTAGTCTGACCAGTTTATTTTGCGATGTTTGAAGTTTTATTTTTAGCGCCTTGGAGGTGCTATGGTACCATGACGTGCAAGCATAGTCATAGTACCCTTGAATGAGTGCTCCTGCCAGAGTTTTCAGGGTGTTTTTGTTTACCAGAGAGGAGATCCGGTATAGGAATCTAGTTCTTTGATTGACTTTTTTATTACATTGGATGCCTCAAGAATAGATCCTAGGTATGTAATTTCCTTCTTACTTGTGACAATAATGTCGCCCACTGCAACTGAGAAGTCGTCGGATTTGCTGAGATTATGTTTCGAACCGAAGAGAATGGACTCTGTTTTACCCAGGTGTAATGATAATTTATTATCGGCGAGCCAGGTGCAGATTCTGCCGAGCTCGGAGCTGAGGGTTTTTTCAACCTGCAACCTGTTCCTGCCAGAGACCAGCAGGGCTGAGTCATCCGCGAACAGGAACAAGTTGCAGTCACATGCTGATGACATGTCATTTACATAAATTAGGAACAGTAACGGACCTAATATGCTTCCTTGTGGAATACCACAGCTCACTGGGAGGGGGGGGGGACAGAGTACCGTTTACCTCCAGCATCTGTTCTCTCCCCTCCAGGTAGGATTGCATCCAGCTCACCGATAGTTTATCAAAACCAATTGCTTTTAGTCCTCTCTATAGTGTCTTGATGAGGTTCACGTAAAGCACGGTTAATGTATTATATTATTGAGGTAGAATTGTCCGGGGCTACAGAAACAACATTCGGGGTAGGCCAAAATATTATTTTACCAACAATGTGGAATTTATTGGCTACATATTACACAGATTATGCACAGCGGGAGCAGCAATAACCGTCAAATAATAATTCAGACAGGGGAGCTCCGCACCCCCTGCCTGCCGCTAGGGGGTGCTGCAGCGCCCTCAGCACCCCCTTCCCGCGCCCATGTGTACATCTACTGCACAAATAATCAGAAATAACAACTCATATTAATCGCATAAAATGACATCAAAACGCATTTTAATGGCCAAATGAATCTTAAAATAGGCATTTTCCACCGAGAATAACACGAAGGTCGGCCATTGTTGTTGATCACGTGGTCTATGAAGGTCTATGGGTTGCCCTGCCCGTAGAAGCCTGACGGTCAAGGGGTCCGCTGTCGCTAATGAAGGTCTATGGGACGCCCTGCCCGTAGAAGCCTGACTTCCAAGGGGTACCCTGTACGTAATAGAGTGACGGGGAGGGGCCCTGACCGTCCGTCAATATGTGACGGGATGGGAGTGAGGACGTGTGTGTGTGTGTGTGTGTGTGTGTGTGTGTGTGTGTGTGTGTGTGTGTGTGTGTGTGTGTGTGTGTGTGTGTGTGTGTGTGTGTGTGTGTGTGTGTGTGTGTGTGTGTGTGTGTGTGTGTGTGTGTGTGTGTGTGTGTGTGTGTGTGTGTGTGTGTGTGTGTGTGTGTGTGTGCAAAACGCTCACATGTCTTCTGAGCTGTGCAGGCTGGACTGGCTGGGCCAGGCTCTGACGTGGGTGCTTCCTTCTTCATCATCATCTTCACTTTGAGAGTGAAGGGTCCTACTGTTACATTTACAGGAGTATTTTAGTTAAATCATTGTTTCAAATTCTCAGAATATAATTCAATGTAATGTGGCTCTACTGTACATCATGTATGATAGTATTTGTAAATGATTTTACATTATTACAAATACGCTTGATTTCTGACTATTATGCTTACTGTTTACTTTCTTACTGCTATTTATGATTTATTAATGAATTTGCACTGAAAGTACTGATTAAATGAGCAGATGACACATTTGAATGGGTGAATGAATAAAGATGGATAAATGATCGACTGGACAGCATGTGTAAATAAAACAATACATGGACTCTAGATAAGTTAAAACAGTGTTTAACAAGGGTTAATATCTTACATCTTAGTCCATATACTCCTACGACTCCTCCCACTGCTGATACGGAAGATGAGAGCAGGGTAGAGAAAGGGGAAATGTTAAGAAACAGGGATGGTTGGGGGGGGGGGGTTGTGAGAGGCATAGCAAGTGGATGACAAGTGAAGGTATCATCTACAGTACTGCATGGACGGATATGAGTAAATGGGCCTCTCGATACCCAAACTCTTTGAGATGGGATCTTTTTGCATCTCTGCAGTCATTCGGTGTCTCTTTGTAGTCATTATTATGACTAATAATGATATCAAATGTAGTTGTTTGTGTATATTTGTTGTAATTGATCCGCTGTTTGTGAGTGTTTTGTGCAAAAGTGAACAGAACATCACAAGAGAAACAAACAATAATAGTTTCACATGACAGACTGTGCTGGTCTCATGGTGTGTGACCTTTTGTCAACTAGAACTGTTGTTGATGTGCAGAATAGATTTCACAACCTTGGAACCAAATAAAGGCCTTTCAGATGTTCTGAAGCACACACATGTCGTTTCTGCAGGACACTGATGTACAGACTGTAGCAGACAGTAGGGGGCAGTAGATCCTCCTCAAACACACAAAACAGTTTAAGACTAACAAGATAGTTACTTACTCTTTGTCTCCTTTGCTGTGGATCAGAAGCATGAGGGGAGGGAAACATATTATAATGCATGTACTTGTTTATATCCAAAATCAGCCTTTCAAAATGATAGGCATATGATATTAATATGTGAACATGTGTAAGTTAAAACCAGATTTCTCACCTTTGGCGACATCCTGAAGGGGTCACAGGGACAGTGAGGGTTGTGATTTTGGGGTCCTGGGGGCCGAGGATTTGGGGGATATAGCTCTGACCCTCCCCACCTCCTCCTTCACCTCCTCTCTCATGGTCGGAGTCGACATCTTCTACATTGACAGCTGGCCGAAGGCTGAGGCTAGAGCTTTCTGGAGAGGTTTAAAGACAAAACTTGTTTGTTGTTGATTAGTGAACGGCATGTGTATTTGGGCTAATCAGGTCAACGTTAGAGAGGCAGATTTTCCTGGATCTAAATAGGCCTGACTCAAAAGGATCTACCTGAGAACCAGGCCATGTATAACAGTCCTGGAGGCCGAGAGGACTAGCTTACTCACCTGGTAAGACATTGAGTCTGGCTAATCAGGCTCATGGCACACTGGCACAATTGTGTCTTCTTCAATAAATATAAAAAAAAGTGTCAACATGCTGCCTTCTCTTGTACATTTACAGTTTGTTACAAACTTTAACAAGAAATGGAGGGCAGCCATGATGTATATTTAAAAAATGTGTACTCCTCTGTCGACATAATGGAATAGTTTCTTAGCACTTATCTTTAAAGCTACAGTAATAATGATTTTCGGTGCTTTGTTTAAATGATTTTATGATCTATGATTTTAAATAAAGTTTACGAGCAATCAGACGTTTTTTCAGTTTTAGAGATACTAATCCTACACATTATGAGTTTACTTATAATGGATGAGTTTAGGTATCTTCGAGGAATCTAATGATAGAGCACAGATCACTTTCTGCTGATTCACCTGCAGGTCTTATTGCTGGAATGTCTGAGTCGTCTTCTATGAAGAACGCCGGGTTAGAGAGACCTGAGAGCTGGCGGGACACTGAGTTGAGCTGCTTTGAGGGGGGGCTGACGATTGGCGGCAGGCGCGGGTAGGATGGCACATTGGGCAATTCGAGGGTGCTGCCGTTGAGGGAGGATGGAGACGGGGAGGGGGACCGGAGATGAGCGGGAGAGAGAGGGGAGGGCCGGACGAGCCGGTTCAGTTCCACGTCATGCTGATTCTTGTCTTGCTTCTGTTTTTGCTGTTGTTGTTGTTGTTGTTGTTGTTGTTGTTGTTGTTTCTTAGGCATCTTGAGGCATAAGGCTGTTGAGGCGGTTCTGGACGTTGAGGAAGTACTGCTGCACCCGCGTGGGAATCTGGGAGAGCTTCTGCGGGATGTTTGAAATGCCCTGGGAAATACTGGACAGATCTGGGCCCACTGAACCGTCAGAGTTTTTGGGCAAAAGCTCGGTCAGAGTCTGGGCGATATTTCGGGGGACCTGGGTGAGTCGGATCTGGGAGAGCTCTTGGCGCAACTCAGGGGGGAGGGAGGGTAAGTAGTTGGTAACGTCAGAGAGCTGGGTGGGTAGATTAGGCATGGGGGGTATTTTGGGAATGGAGATGCCGTTCTCTTTGAAGAACGCGTTGATGTTGCCCAGGCACTCGGAGGTTTGAGGAAGGCGCATCAGGCAGCTCTTAAATGCATCACAGCTGACTGGAGCTGTAGAGGAGACAGTTCAGAGACAGTCAGGCAAGATAGAGGCAAGGTGGGAGAGGGCTTCAGTAGACAGTCAAACAGCAATGTAGTCTTCCCTGAATCAGGGTTATAATATGGGTTTGGAATTTTTTATTCTGTTTTATTTTTACATTTTCAATGTCAGTTTTGAAAGTTTCAGTTTTCTACGAAAGGTTTACCTTTTTTGTATTTAGTTTACGTTTTTGTTTGTTTTCATTAAGGCCTTACACTCAAGCACCTTTATCTCTTATAATGATTTTAAATGACGGAGAAATAAAGTGGTCCATGCAAGCTGCATTACTTAAATGTACCAACAATACAACTACATATTTCTGTTTTTATTGCAGATAAAACGTATTTAGTTCTGTGTTGTACCTACTGTCTAATGTTGTTGTGTTATGTGTAAGATGCAGCTATTTGGTAAATAAAGGTTGTATAAATGATGTTCTTGTTATTTAATTGTACAAGAATGGACTGATTGTGCAAGACAAGAGACATTATTTGTAAAGCAAATGCAACAGGTGTGTTCCATTTCTGGGTTTGAGTGCACAAGGAATGAACATAATGTGATTTATTATAGATACAAAAAATAACTTTTTTTAATTAACTATTGCTAACTTCTAACTTACCAGTCATATCATTTCCATTTACTTTAAGTCTTGAATAAAGGATATCGTTTTTTTTATTGGCTTGAGAATATTTTCGACGACTTATTTTCATTTGAGTTTCCCTTAAAGGTCATGATAATAACCCTGGTCTAAATGAGAAGAGGAATAATAATCATGGCCTACACACACCAGGCGACATGTACACTAAAGGTTATGAAATCCAGCATTCCAGCAGTAGTGTGGATGTAGAGAAGTTAAGACAACAGTTAGATAAGCAGCTTGTGAGTTCAACACAGCACAACCAGCCAGTAAGGCATGCCGGAATCAAACTGAATCAAAATAAGAAACAACAAAATAGGACAGAACGTACCACCACAGCTGTCCTCAGTAGCTTCCTCCTTACGCAGAAAAGAAAACACAAAGCATAAGAATGGCTGGGGAGTGGTGAGCTTCAGTTTAGATCGGATATGGCATATGGCATCAAAAAGAATCACACATCTGTGTATAATAGCTCCCCATTTGAATGAGCCTGGGGCTAAATATTTAAAATAATGTATTTCCCTTTAGGGAACCTTATCTCGGCATTCCTTAACTGTTATACTTCAATACATGAATTACATTAACAGAATGAAATTGGCAATTAGCAAGAAGATTTAACAATATTTAGAAATGTGTATTGCAGTCATATGAGGTAAAACATTTATCACTGTGCATGTTCACCAGGTGTACATTACTTTTTCAGCAGCGTTGTCAGCGTTGTTGCTTTGATCGTCTTCCTTTGCCCTCTGCGGCTGCTGGGTGATGGGCTCAGCTCCTGAGTTGGTTTCCCGGGTCTTTGGTTCTGGTTCTGGTTCTGGCTCGGACTCTGGCTCGGACTCTGGCTCGGACTCTGGCTCCGACTCTGGCTCCGACTCTGGCTCTGACTCAGGCTCTTGGATCTTAACTGGTTCAGGTTTTGGAGGTGGGGAGGGGGACGACCGCTGTGGCTTCGCTTGCTCCTTTGGCTCTAAATAGTTTTGAATGATAGATTTCATTAGATGTAATATTATTATAGTAATATACGTAAATCTGCCTGATGAGTGGTTAATAAGATGTGAAGTTTCAACAAAATATAGAAATATTATAGAAAGTTTATGCTTAGACTAAACGTACTATATACTTTTTGTCACTCTTAACAATCATATTTCCTCGAGGGGACTATAGTCTATACTGTCCATTTTAAGAAGAAAAAAAACCTGGTTCTACCTGGTTCCTTAATGGTCGGTTCCTCGGCCTCCTCAGAAATGCTCTGCTCCTTTCTGCAGGACACGAAAGGTAACAAAATAGTTGGATATTGCATGCACTAGGATTTAAAAAACTGACATTTTGAGCTGAAAGCCCACCCTAATACAGAATGAACATTTTGCACCTCGAGATATTTCACACAGACACAGACCGACATTCCCCAAAGTACTAACACTTGTTGATAGTATTTACGTCTATTTGTCTGGCTGCATTTGGGCCAGTTTAAAATACATTGAAGTATGCAGCAGACATATGTATGTTTCAACACATTTAGATAACATGTGTATCCAGGTCCACAGACGTTTTTTAACATTAGGATTATAATAATGTTACTGCTTATTATTAAATGTTATTCTCTTTTTTCCTATACTTTACCAAATAATTGTTAAAACGGAAACCATTAAAACACATGTACATGATCTACGTACATAGACTGGCCCACTTTTCAATTAATACTTAAAAATGTGGAGACTTTAACTTTACTTAATGTTAGCCAGTGGTTAGTGTTTACTGTTGTTAGCGTGACAGACAAGCATTTAAACGCTAATTGTCTTTTTAAACCAAGATAGTAATTATATTGGGGAAAATAATAGGTAAAACTTGGAAAAATGTGTTACATAAAACGACGTTAGCGCGAGATACTCACTTTCTCTGTCAATTATCATGCGGTATTCGATAACAGTGCCGAAATAAATGTCCTGGCCCAACGAGAAACGAAAGCACGAACTAGACTATCTGATTTTAGAAAAACAACATGAGAAATCTTCCATTACATCTCCGTCCATCATTTTCCTCTGCGTCTCCAGACGTGAAACCGCAGCAGCAGGTGCACACTGTTACCGGGGGAACCGTTGAGAGGGGATTGGGGGGGGGGTGTTGCCAAGCGAAGCCGGGGTTGCTGTGGCACGGTAGTGTGCTAATGCTGAGGTAGCGCGCGGCAAAGATCACATAACGAGAACCCATGGGATTTGGGACCGACAGCTAAATCACCGTTATTATTGTAGTGCGCAGGTTGGCCTGCTGTGCTTCTGCACTTTTTCCATATCACGCTAACTTATGCTTCTAATTAACTACCTTAGGAAGGCCATTTTGGACGTTCCCCTGTTTATCTGATATTTGAAACCTAGTTACTTTGCACATCGCATACGTTTTAGAAAAACATACCCCATAGAAGCTTGTATAAGGAAATGTAAATCAGCTTTGTCCCCAATGCAACTTTAAAATGCTGCTTATATTATACCATATTAAATACAAACATAGTAATGATTAAATTATGCTCTGAAAGATGCCATGAGGCTGTAATATCATACACTTACAAATGAATGCAGACGCAGTTGTTCTACTAAGTATATTTTACATTATGGTGTTGCTACTTTCCCTCAGTCAAGGATCTAAATGCATTGAGTTCTCTCGCTCATGTTTCATCACACAAGGGATTTCTAGGAGGTTGAGGACAGAGAAGACTCCATATTTCAATTCTTACTGTGTTCCTTGATGGTCCACTTCGTTCTCCTCTTCTTGTTGATCTTGCAACCTGGTCACAGTGAACATGCAGTGTTACATCACTTCCCACAATGATTGCCAAAATTCAAAAACACACCAATCTCTAATGAGCACCACTTCTTACTCAGCATCAGGCTCCTCATCCTCCTCATCCAGGAGGTCTTGACTCCCCAGGGAGAGTTTGATGGACTCACTGGCCATCTGTCTAATGGCATTCTCAGCTGTGGTCCTTGCCACCTCCTCAGCTATAAGCACCATCTCTGAGCGCTCCTGCAGCAGACTGAACACAGGCCGCATGTAAATGTCAGTAACGTGGTAAAGAGTCAACAAGAGTCTTCTCTCTACACTTTGTCTATTTTTGAGGACTTTACTTAAGTTATTCGTGGTGTATATAATTATTGTAATAATTTATGTTATTATTTTTGAATGACAAAAATAACTTTGACCTTTGAGGACATCAGAGTAACTTTTTAAAATAGATTCACAAGGGTTAACTTACTTCCAATTATTTGTTATTATTTGATACGATAGGGGGCATTTGCACCCTGTGGATCTGACTTAAAAATAATTAAAGACTTCATCTCTGCCCACCCTCTTGTTCTCCACCCCTCTTACCGTTGCTCCATGCTTGCCATAGCTACACCTTCGGCCTCCTTCTTGATGTTTTCAATGAACGGCGTCCAGCGGCCCGTCTGGGTCTCAGCATCTTCTTGAGATTTTGTCCCGCTGTCTGAAGGTGTTAGATCAGGCTCAGGCTCTGGCTCTGGCTTGGACTGTGTCTGCTGTGTGTTTGTTGATGATGTAGTCACTGATGGGTTAGGGGCTGCGACTGTGGCAGGATCTTTATGTTTCTGCGGCGCCTCGTTGTCTGAGTCCACGTCTTCTAGTACCATGTCAGGCCTGAGTTTGGATGAAGCTACGGGAAGGTGACAAGCGTTGATTTGTGGGTCATGTTGGAGATTTGGTTTAGGGTTTCAGCTTATTCAGATTTAATTTATCTTTATGTGTAGAGGATGCATGGAGATAATGGAAGGTGTTATTGATAAGACCACCACATACATTTCACATTGAATCTTTATTACTCCTGCAGTATATCCTTACAGTACAGTGTGTAATTACATGAATGTGTTCTTCTACTTCTCTCCATGACAGTGAACATTTATTTCATAACGTAAAATCTTCTGAAACAACACCACACCACATCCCGAGGCCACATTTCACAGTTTAAGGCCGTATAAATTGATCAAGTGGATCAAAATAGGCCTACTCTTACATTTGTGTTGTGCGACCTTAATGGAAGCTAACTCAAACTGTTACATAATCAAGACCCAAACTGAAGAGCACAATAATTAACAGATTCTTATGGGGTAGGATATAATTAAGATAAAGTATTATTAGATTTCATCTAAACATCCTATCATCAGTATAAATACAGATATAGTTTATACTTTGCCCACAAATAACACAAGCATAAATAAACATAGCTGCCATTTAATTATTTCAAGATTACTGTGAATTGGGAAATGAAGACTGGACATTTGATGCTGAAATCCTCTTAAGTTAATGACCAGGACAACATTATTTTAACTGCTATTGTTCTTTTGATGGATGTAAAAATGGCAACATGAATATAAAGTGTAAATTGCCATAGGTTAAAGCACAGTAAAATCGCATACAAATGTTCTTTCTGCAAAATGTTGTGAATGAAACTTGCAGTTGTTTCAAATAAATGGCTAAATGTTTCTGTGTCACACAGAAAATGTGCAAATGTATCATCTAAAAGCCCTAAGACAAAAGCTCATTGTATAAGCTATAGAATATATAGAACACCTTCGAGTTATAGAACAGTGCACACATATTATGTTGGAATACATTCATATGAAACTGTATCTAGTACAGTAAGGTGAGTTGAATATATCTTTATATTCTTGTAGTATTTTACAGCTGCCGGTTTCAGAGCTGAATGTTGCAAAGCACCTGTACCTCCCCCCTCTCCCAACAGTACAATATGTCTGCTTGTGTGCGTCTGCATGTGTGTATCTCTATGTGTGTGTGTGTTGATCAGAGCGTCCCCCAGTCGTCTCCTCCTGCTGTTTAAGGGGCTCGGAGCGCCTTCACCCCTGAAACAGAAGGAGAAGAGGGACTGAGTTAAGCTCCGATCGTCCGACCAAAACACCTCTTCAAAAACTATGGGGGAAAAAACAAGACGGTGCTTCAACAGAAAATACTTTCCAAAATATTATCAAAGATGCTGAAGAGTTACTCAAAATGGAGAAATAATTATATTCCGACGCCTTCAGTAAAACACCACCCCATGTTATTAAAGAGATGTGTGTTATTATTCTCCAGTTACTTAACACGCTTTCTGGAATATATGATGTTATGTAGAGATCCACTTGATTGAACTGTGAATTGTGGCATTCGGGCAAACACAGGAGTAGTGAAGAAAACTTAAACTTACCTTTCTTTAAAACTTCAGCTACACCCTGAGAAAGCAACACAACAACATTTATAGAAAGATTAACATGCTGAAAAACCAGAAGAAGAGAAGGAAGAAAGAACTGTTATTTTGTTTGATATTAAAATAATTACCTGAGCATCATCTTTGGTTTGAACGGCAGGCTGAGGGATCTTCAGGCCCAGGCCTGTCATGAACCAGCCAACCATACTGTGGAGAGACAAACTAATGAACTGTGTGCACTTTAGACACATATTTTACTGCAACTTTACAGTCGCTTTCATTATAATAGGTCATTAAAAGGAAAACATCAGTGAGATTTGTTTGCGTAGAAATCTCAGTCATACATTTAATATTGATTAAAATATTCCCTTGGAGATTGTTAATTGTATTTTTAATGTTGTCATTTGAAAAAAGAGTGATCATAAAGGACAGTGGGGGATCAAAACGTACCTTGGGGCCTTGCCATCAGTATCCAATGAGATTCCACTGAGAGACTCAGATGGTGGAGACAAGACTGGTAAGAAGTGAAAGACAGGAAGTTCAGTATACAAAAACAAGTATCCATCCAATAAAGTCAGAATATGTCCTAAATGTATTTGGATTTAAAAGTAAATGGAGGTCTGCATGACCATAGTTTTGAGAAACAGACAGGAGTTACTGCACTGAAGCTATCAATCTGCGGCTGTAAATGGGGGCAGTAGCTAAACATATTTTAAACACGTATAAAAATCAACCTGAATTTAAGTGAACCTTGTTGTCAGACACACATGAGGAACTAAAGCTGTCTTTGTTGCTCTTTTTAAGGTTGCTACTGATAAAAACAGTCATTTAATATGGCAGAACACAGAAGTTGTTGGTCTGCTTTTGTCTTGATATGTTCGTTTGTTTCTGTCATAGTGTGACTTGGGTGAATCCAAACTAACCTTAAAGACCAGCGGTAGACCAGATACTTCCATTTTCAACAGGCTAAAATGACTGTTTTTGTCTTGCACTTTGAAGATAGATTAGATAACAACTTTCAGTTCACCGTCTGAAAGGCTGTCTGACGGCAAGGGAAGGCGGTGAAATTATTCGAAATATAGTGTATATTTAAGCCATCTTTTAAGTGGCTAAAGTACCCTTTGCTGCTGCTCCCCTCCACAGCACTACATTGCTTTGCTTTGGTGTCAGTAGTCTGTTTTTCCAACTGCCATGTACTGTAGAGATAATGATGTGGATAAGTGCCTTACAAATCCAAACTATCCCTTTAAAGTTTAAATGTTTTACTAAAGTAAGTTGAAAGCTATGACTGTCCATGCCATTGTGTGGAGGTTTGCGCTGTGGGTACACGTGTCAACTGGTGTGTATTTAAATGTTTGTGTTATATGTGTGCATGTACTTTTGTCCAGAGAAGAGCGGGAGGACTTGGTTGATTGTTCTAAGGGTACGGCACCAGGGGGCAGTATAAGGGGTTGAGGGACCATTTGCTTTATCCAGTTCACAACGCTGCAGCAAGAAAAAAAGACAAAGGTCAGCTCCTTACAAGTTTACAGTTCTCTTCTGTACTGATGTGTGCATGTTTAACGTGTAAAGATGATGGTATAATCACTGTTAATGTGTAGTAAGAAGTGGTGTGTACTCACTTAGGAAGAAATTGAGGAGTCTCAGGCTCTTCTTCATCCTCTGACTCCATCTCCACTACAGGAATGTGAGGGAGGGGATCAAAATCTGGAGGGATAGACGCACAAATCAGACAGCAGAGATCAGCTCAGCAGAAGGGATGGTAAATTACTGATAATTCTCATCAATTCAAACATAACTTTTGTAAACGAATAATCAAGAAACTTACCTGGCATTGTTGCTGCCTCGTAGATCTAGGATAAAATATATCAAAAATGCTTTGAGTCAGACCAGCAGAGGATTCTTATACGGTTTTCAAAGATTTCTCATAATATTATTTATGCTTTCTTTAGAAATTGGAAAAAGGGCATTGTGTTTTCTGCACTTTAGGGCTTGGAATATATTGGACTTCAACACTGAACACATGTCACTTGTTAAATGCTTTTAAATTCAAAGTTTAAATAATAATTTAAAGATAATGTTAGTTGTGAATGCATTTTAATTGATCTGGTTACGAAACTGACTAAAGTTTCTGTATTGAAATGTGACTTTCATATGCTTCTGTTTTTGTTGTCTCTTTTTTTTATCTGTAACTATGTGTTTTTGATTATCTTGCTTAATCAATTGCTTATTTTAAATTGATTTTGACTCTGAATTAGATTCCCCTCGTTGTTTGATTAATATAATGAATATGCATTATCTATTAAACTTAATATCCATTATATCAATAAATAATGAGGTTAATGGTTGTCTGTTCGTCCACACATGTCTCCTCATGCGAGCCCCCACTGGGATCAGGGTGGGCTACAGATGGTGCTCATTGGAGCAATAAACCTCTCGTCCCACATGGGCTCCTTTTATGTCCATACCCACAGTACCCATGTGGACTAAAGGTTCAGCCAAGGAGGGCTACACGTGTGGGGCCCTGATGGGTAAAGCTGAAAGTGGGTTTTTAGGGGGTTTTCCTTTCCTCTAGTGCAGGGATGGGCAACTTGGATGGTGGTGAGGGCCACATAATGTATGTACTGGCCACCAGGGGGCCGCAGATTCACTTGGAACACAACACACACACACACACACACACACACACACACACACACACACACACACACACACACACACACACACACACACACACACACACACACAAATTCCATGTATTGTATGTAATTATTAACAAATATACTAAGTCTGACATCTTCATTGACATTTTACAATCTTTCAGGGAACATCCTCTAATAAGCTCACTAAACAAATATCAATTCACAGAAATGTTATTTAATTTTTACAAGTGGCATGTTTGTATTGAACAGGTTATAAACAGTGGAATAAAACTATTTTAAACTATCGGAAAGCACGGAAAATGTGTGTGCATTGAGATTAACCATTAAGACACCTGTCAACCCGCACTCTGCTGTTCCTCATCGCCGCTCCCCCTCCCTCCCGCTGGAATTATGAATGAAAAGCGTATAGTAATCATAGATAACACAGATAACATGGCAGGGTCCGACCGTGACAGTTTGTTTTCATCTGATTTCAAATAAACAAAGTCTTGGTTTTTAGAATATTAAACTTGTTTCGCCAAATTCAGATGATAAATACAGCTTTGAAGCTTGTAACGGCATAATTACAAGCGGTAACTTAAATTCACAGCAGGCATAACAGCCGGTGTTTATTGTGATTATTTCGCGGTATTTGGCTGCCGAACGAAATCATGTATGTTATCGCGACCTAACTAGTGGACGGTATCAGTACTACAAGTAAACAAATAAAAAATATATGAATTACGTTGTTTATAAATTAATCTGAGGGCCGCAAAAAGAGGAGGTGGGGGCCGCCATTTGCCCATCCCTGCTATAGTGTGTTATATAGATTGTTGTGCATGTAAATAGTCTGCAAAGGCTTAAATCCACACCAGAGGGCGTTTTCGTTTAGTGACAAATATGTAAGAATTATGCTTCTATTTGCAAGCGCTCCAAAATATTGTAAGTAATAGGCTTAGGGGCAAGACATCTCTTAGCATTTGACCAACCACAACAGAACCGACCCGATAACCAATCAGAGCAGACTGGGCTCTGGTTTCAGACAGAGGGTGAAAAGAGGTGCTGCAGCACAGGCAGCATAAGAAAAATAAAGACCTTTTTGGACATTAAAGCATGTAAACATGTCACAGTAGAGGAACAAAATACAATTATATAACCTGAAAATGAGCATAACAGGGCCTCTTAAATCTGTACATTATTCAAGCGTTGTCTGGATTTGTATCAGTGCATCCCTGAAATCCTCAGGTTAAAATGGTTGTGGCAAGGTGAACTGGTTAAATGCAGTGAAGTTATTGGACGGGTTTAACCTGGCCGTTAATTCCCTAACAAACTTAATCCTTCCGCATGATTAGTCCTCCTGTGTAAGCCTCAGGGACAATACTAAGTTGCTCGAGTCAAGAGTCGCAAAGTTAAAGACAAAGATTTGCTTCCTGTTGCTTGGGTAAATTAGCATACTGTATAGAATGAAAATGATTAAAGATAAATCAAATGCAATTTATATTATATATTTTGTTTCCAGGCACTACTGATGTAATAATAATAATAATACATAAGATCTCACCTCAGTGTGCTCCTGAGTGTCCTCAATCTCTTTATACTTGTCATCAGGCTGAGGCAACACCTTTGTCAGGCCCTGAGCGACCCAGCCCATCACTCCAGACCTGGGAGAAAAAAAACTCAAATATATTTCCCTTTGAACAATGTATTTAGCAATAAATATGCACTCTTATTGAATCATACTGTACCTTTCTTCACTTTCCCCCATCTGATGGATGGCAAAGAAAGAAAAATAGAGAATGAGAAATATTGGAGGCCAAAAAACTCCTCTGCAAATCTCCCTCCTTTATGTATTTGCACTCTCCATCACAATTATATCACTGTTACGGTTCTACTTTTTGTGAAACTTGAAGTGTTGTGAAGCAGTATTTCCTGTGTATCCCAAATGTTTTGAACTTTGTCTCAGTTATGAAGGGCAAGACTGGCTGACATCTGGCATTTAAAGAAATACTTCGTGCCCAAAATAACCATTTGTATTTCAATAACATCACCCTGTTTTACCTTAACATTATTGAAGAAAGCTGACTCAAAAATTACAAAACTGAGAAGTCGAAAAAATATAGATTTGCAAAATATAGATTTTCAAAATCTGTCACACATTTTGGGCAATATAATCCAAGTCTTCCCAAACACATGCATTTCAGTAAAAAACATACTATTTAAAAGACTTTGCTTAATCAGGTGTGCTCCCTATCTGTACAAATATTGTTTATGCTCAAGTGTTTAAAATGTTTTTAGCAAAAATACATGTTGAGCAAAGAGTGGATGGATGAGACCTGCAAATACAGCACAAGGTGTGTGATAGTTTCTTGTCAAGACTTTGTGTTATTCGTACTGTGGATGCATGCGAGACATTTTCTTTTTCAAGAATTCAGGTAATACAAGATAATTAATTCATTGACAAATTATTTTTGGGGTGAAGTGTTCCTTTAACAAAAGCCAAACATTGGCAAACAGTTGATCAGTCTGATCCTTGAATTAGGATACAAAGATATATCTTTAATTGGATAACGACAAGGCTAAATGCCCACATGACCAAACATCTACATACTCACCCTTTCAGAGTCGGACCGGCTGAGTCGAGGGGAGCCGGTCGGCTGAGGCATGGCGCTGACGAAGCCATTTGACAGCCAGCCTAAAACTCCAGTGTGGTTCTGGCTGTAGAGGTGGAAAAAGACTTTTAAGATGACAGTATATTTACAGAAACATACAAACATACAAGCGTAGCAACTCCCACATTTCATTTGTAGATAAATTGTTTGGCTTATAAATTAGTGAAACCAATTGCTCGAAGTCTAAGGTGATGAATTTAAATATCTTATTTTGTCAGTCAATAAACAAAAGATGTTTAATCTAATATAATATCAAACAGAGAAAGCAGAACATCTCCAAATTTGAGTGTTCCACAGACAGCATCTTTTGTATGGAAAATAACTGTCTACGCTTCATCAATAATCAAAATAGTTAGTGATTAGATTTAGTTCTCCGTCAATTGACTGATACATTATTTCACTAATTGTTGCAGATATAGACAATTTCTATTATTAAGCCACACACAGAGGCTAGTAGTAAAAGAGGTTAACCTGTCCTGTGAATCCTCTTCTACGTTTTTCTGTGGAGGGCTCTTCACTCTGGGAGCAGATGTTTTCACACCGTTATCCGTCCCTTCAGATGACGGGAGTTGGGGAACCACTTTCACCACCCAGTTAAACATCCTGTTGAACACACACACACACACACACACACACACACACACACACACACACACACACACACACACACACACACACACACACACACACACACACACACACACACACACACACACACACACACACAGTCAGCCCCTCAAAAGCCCTTTATCAAACGTAATGCTGTTAATAATGCTAAATTATAATAACACTTCCCTGGTGTTTTCATTAAAGCAGCCACTTCACCTCAAACCAAGGGCCCTTATTAGGAGCTAATGATGATCGTTCACCAGCTCCATCTTTGCTCTCATCTGAGAACACACTTTTACCAACCTGATATATCTTTCTGTACAGTGTTTAACACGTAAATCGGAAAACTGTCTTTAATTTTGCATCCAACCGGTGGCGCTGCAAGACACTCTGGGGGCCCCGGCAGAGCGGAGATTACGGAACTGAAATTATGAAGCAGCTTTTGACAGCGCGCTATGCATGGAGGTTCTCGACATGTCATTGCAGTAAATTAAAGGGGGTTTCATGTTGTCGTTGCTGTGGACCAATTTAATCGACCTTCTTTGGGGGCCCCCTTCTGGTCCGGGGCCCCAAGCAGTTGCCTGCCTTGCCTGCCGGCAAACGGCGCCCCTGCATCCAACACATTTACAGATTATCAAATGGTATATGTTGCCTAGAATATAAAATATATAATCCTTGATCTAACACATCAGAACTGATGTTCTGAGTCAAAAGTCAGAGGAGACTGGGGGCAAAGGGGCAGAGGCTATCTCGGGCGGTAGTTAATAATCTGCTTTACCAACCTCCTCCAGAGGTGAGGGAGGGTTCAATCAGTTAGATAGGAAGAAATCAGACACAAATGTACAGGAAGAGGGCATTTTCAATGGCCCAGTGCAATGAAAATTGGGAGATAGATGAGATTTACTGCGCCAGCCATAGCCCCCCTTTTCTGACTCACTCTTAAATGTGACGTTCTTCCCCGCGACAGTTTGTTAACCTTTTGAGATAATCCACTTCAGCAGTGGGGCAGGAGCTACTGAACTTGCAAGATGTCCTTCTAAATAGCAACAGGTATACGTCATAGATCTACTATGGTTGAAAGAAAAAGCCTAAATAATTCACTTCTGCCTGTCTGTCCATTATACAAGAACTAGGAGAACAAACCCAAAATGTCACAAAAAAGACGTGTCACGGCTCTCAGAGTTGACACATTGTTTTTTTTATTGTGGGATTTGTTATCTACTAGGAAACTGTTCACATATAATCCCCATGGAAGATGTCCTTACAAAGCAGATTGAGCTGTTGTTGTGATCACAGTTTGTGATTCTTGACTCTGCCAATCAGCACAGATCAGTGGGGCCTCTTGCCCAGGCTAATCTCAAATGTGTTGCATTGGATTAAATAGTAGCTCCGTCATTTCACTAATCTACAGCCAGACTTTTTTGCTGATTAAGGCCTGGATCAACTCCTGACATACGCCCACATCCCACAGGATCACAATCAGTCATTAAAAGATTGTAAATCAGATAAATACACCCCTAGGATAGACCTATAACTTTTTTTTTTTTTTTTTTTTTTCTCAACTGATTTTGTTTGTAATTTAGGTAGGATTTATGAAATGTAAGACCTGGCAGTGCATACTTTGATAAAACACAAATCAGAATCTGATAGCAAACATCTAATCACATCCACATGTCTGCTCATATAAACACTCTACAACTGCAGATTCACACACTGTCATTTGACCAAGGCACAGATCCTCACATTCTACAAATGAATGTAATCTATTAAATGATGTATTTTTTAAAGCATTGTTACCTTACCTGCGTGTCTACAGGTGTTTCTGCATGCCGGTGGCGTAGAGATCCAGAGTGCGGCACAGCCAGCACAGTTCTGCTGGGATTTCCGCATAGGTTGCCTGGAGCTAACAGGATTACCCAGCACTACCTGAAGGTCGACGCACAATCCTGTACTGTGAGCAATCCCAGATTAACAGAAACAGAGAAACGTATCGTCAGGACATCATCCCTGTAATCTACATACTGTTATCACTCCTCGATCACTGAGGACAACAATAAATGGTGACTCAAATAATCCCAGACTGGAAGGTAGAAAGGGAAAACATCCAGTTACAGAATTTCAACTCATTACACAAATAAAGCGTAAAATGCAAGTAGGCCTATTTGTAATGTTTTGTATAAGCATCTGGATAATTTTGTATTTAACATGTTACACTCCACTTCTCTACCAAAGGAGGAAACTTTTTTTATGATTTATACTGTCAATAGGGGATTTGTTTTACTCTTTGGATAATACACAACGGTGCCTTCAAGGAGAAGCTATACTCTCCCTTCTCCCTCCTCAAGCTTTTCATCTCTGTTCCATATTATCTCCCGTCCCTTCCTGATTACAGTTGTATCCCCAAGCAGTGACGCAGGGCCACTTCCTGACTGACAAGCAATAAACCTTCTGATTTATTAACAGTCAGGAGGAGACAGAGGAAGCCAAAACGTATTAGTAAGGCTCAGGGTCTGACAGGACTCTGATGATCTAGCCTACTTTCTTTCTTGTTCCTACAGCCATGAAGACCCCAGCTCTATGAGCAATGGCAATACATGGCAATACATGTCTTCAATATGGCACTAGTTGGAAAGTAACTAAGTAGGCCTACAATAATTAGCATAGCTGAGTTTAATTTCAAAGCTCTTGAGTATATTTCATGTTTCTGTGAACGTATAATTCTACTTTACTGCAATTCAGAGTAAAATATACCATTACTTTTTAACTAAAATCTAGTTTAATTTGGCAGCTGTCGTTACGTTTTAAGGTTTTACAAAGAGCAGGGCTACAGCATGCTAGCAGCTCTGTCTAAGCTAAATGCTAGTGCTCACATGCTAAATGTTATGCTACCAGACAAATGTTTACTCTCTTAGTTAGCGTGTTAGCCTCAGTTAGCCTGCTAACACATACTGATTAGCGTTAAAAGCCGAGTACATCAGAATGCTTATGGGAATAACATTTGCAGGTTGTTATACATAAAATGTGTTTTGTTTCCTGATGATGGAAATAGATTTGAAATGAAGGAATCACCAATGTTATTACAATTCATCTTGAGGGAAACACTTCATCTGCATCAGAGTTGTTGATGGACAACATATTACTAGACCGACTGGAGAACTGGGTGGGACTTTCGGAAACAGTTCTGAATTGGTTTGAATCCTACTTAAAGGACAGAAACAACTTTGTTTCTATAGGTAAATACACATCTGAGTTGACAAATATGACATGTGGGGTTCCTCAAGGCTCCATCTTGGGGCCTCTTCTCTTTAACATATACATGCTACCACTGGCTCAGATAATGAAGAACAACAAAATAAGTTACCATAGCTATGCAGATGACACACAAATTTACGTAACAATTTCACCAGGAGACTATGCTCCAATTCAAACACTGAGTAAGTGCATTGAACAAATCAATGACTGGATGTGTCAGAACTTTCTCCAATTAAACAAAGATAAAACTGAGGTAATGGTTTTTGGAGCCAAGGCAGAACGTATAAAAGTTAGCGCTGAGCTTCAGTGTGCAATGTTCAAAACAACAGATAAAGCCAGAAATCTAGGTGTAGTCATGGACTCTGACCTGAGTTTCAACAGTCACATTAAAACTGTTACTAAATCAGCCTACTATCACCTAAAGAATATATCTAGGATTAAAAGACTAATGTCACAGCAGGATTTGGAAAAACTTGTCCATGCTTTTATCTTCAGTAGACTCGACTACTGCAATGGTGTCTTCACAGGTCTCACTAAAAAATCTATTAGGAAGCTGCAGCTGATTCAGAACGCCGCTGCTCGAGTCCTCACTAACACTAAGAAAGTGGATCACATCACTCCTGTTCTGAAGTCTTTACACTGGCTTCCTGTGTGTCAAAGAATAGATTTCAAAATACTGCTGCTGGTTTATAAAGCACTGAATGGTTTAGGCCCAAAATACATTTCTGACCTCCTGCTAAATTATGAACCATCCAGATCTCTCAGGTCTTCAGGGACTGGTCAGCTTTCTGTCCCCAGAGTCAGAACTAAACATGGAGAAGCAGCGTTCAGTTATTATGCTCCAAATATCTGGAACAAACTCCCAGAAACCTGCAGGTCCGCTGCAACTCTGACTACTTTTAAATCCAGGCTGAAGACTTTTCTTTTTGTCGCTGCTTTTAATTGAACTATTCATATCTTAGACTGCACTGTAACTTTTATCCATGTACTTTTTTCTTTTAATGTTTAATTGACAGCACTGTAACTTTTATCCATGTATTTTTTCTTTTAATGTTTATTTTATTAGCTTTTCTTTTTAATGACTGATTTTAAATGCCATTTTCTTAATCTCTTTCATTTTTTGTAAAGCACTTTGAATTGCCTTGTGTTGAAAAGTGCTATATAAATAAACTTGCCTTGCCTTGCCTTGGACCAACATTGCCATGCCTAGAGCTTCCTTGGTAGCAACACGGCTAATATGGTAACCTTATAAAACCTACTAAAACAATAAATCACCAAACTAGTACTAAACTGTATAACAACTGACCTAAAGTTAAATACCAACCAGATAGGTGTGTGCATTGTTGCTTTATTATTATCATCAATCTAGTAATGTAATAGGTTACATGATAAAATATCAGTCACAGAATTGACCCTTTCCTATGTTGTGATTTTTTTTAGATATTTTCAATTTGTACATCAGTGAACAATCTGAATACTTCTTCCTCAGGTGTTTGACAGGGACAGTGAAAAGGGAAAGTGATTGGCATGATCCCTGAGAGTTATTAGCAAGGATCCAGGACTCCCCTAATGGTAAATTGTAATGTTGACAGCGATTGACAGACAGGTAATCAGACAGGTGGAGAACATTCACCAGGTCATACATGTGCATATAACTCACTGCATCCAGTGGGGCCTGTTCACTGCTTGAGAATGAGAATCACAGGAGAATTGATGGTGGTGATGAGGCAGCGGGCAGATCCCATTATCAGCTCAGCAGAGGATAAGCTTGGAGAACAGGTTGATGACACAGAACCTTCCAACCAATGGCTGGAATATGTCAGCATAGTGGCCTCAATCCTAATTGAACATCTGCATAAGACACAGAGCAGCGGCAGTTTTGAAAAATACTCATAGGAGAGGTAGAGAATGTAACTAAAGTTTTGCAAGCTAGCAGTGGTCTATGATTGTCGAGAAACTTTGCAGAAGAAAATAGTGGTGCACACTATTCACATTTGGTTAAAATGTTAAACCAATGTGTTCAATTGTATTTAAGAGAATTAAAAGAACAAGGAAAACCAATGATGAGAAGATATGTTGAAATAAAGGTAGAAAAGTGGCTGAAAGAGAAAGCAGATGTATAGGTAAAGCTTTAGTCGTTTAGTGGATGTTCTGTGATGGAAGCTAATCCTGATTACCTCGGACATGCAGGAGGCTGCTCTCACGCAGTTACACATTGTACACATAAACTACACTCATTGCATCTGTTTACCAAGGAGAGGTGCAATGTAAACCTACTCTAATAAAGTTCTGCATAAATATAAACAGGGTAACGCTTTATATTACAAAAATATACAGAAGAATGACCACAAAGTAAAAATTGCCATTTTGTAAACTTGGCCACGTGTTTTTATCATAGAATGATTGTATTTGATGACTGGTTTAAAGCTGGCTAATTGTATTAGTTTAAAGGAGAGGTGTCATGGCCATTTCCACTGATCATAATTCCATTGTTGAGGTCTACTAAAATAGAAAAATACTGTGCAATTTTCCAAACTCACATTGGTTTTGCATACAGCATCTCTTTAAAGTATGTGTATTCAGCAGTATTCACTCTCTCCACTAAACGGCTCGTTGCAGCTCTTGCCCCCCGTCGTGGATTGGTCAATTTGGACCAATCAGCGGGGGCTTAACGTAACAGCTCCGCGGACGTAACGTAACGGCTCCACGGATTGGCCCATTTGGTTCCGGGTACCGCATGACCGTATCGCGTCATAGTTCTGGGCGTGGCTACTGGGTGCTTCTACGACACAGCACCCAGGAAGTAAAAAATGGACAATGACGTTTCACCAACGAGGCGTTTTGGGGAGGTATTTTCTGTTTTAGAGTTTTACATCAAATGGAAATTGCTCAACAAGTACAAGAACCTTCCAATCTTACAAATGTACTTCATGTACTTTCTATTTTAGAGGCAACGATTCCCTCTTGTGGCCGTCAGTAGAATCGACTCCTTGAACTTGACATTTGCTAAGAATGTTAAAGGGTGTATATTTAAGGTAACATGAAGAAATAAATTGCACTAAAGACTAACAGTGTGTTGCTTTGTTTTATTGTGAAATCTTTAACATACTCTACACAGGAGTGCACAGGCCTTACAGAACATGCCCCGCATGCATCAACATTATTGTAATAAACTATTGCTGATCTTACAGAAAACCTGAAACAAAAATATACAAAACTACAAATATTAAGTAGAGTAAAAAACGAACAAAAAACAATTCTAAAAACGTTCCCTCATGCTATGTATAGTACAAAAAAGGTCCCCAAATAGTCACTGAAAAAGGCACAAAGAAATAACGTAAAAACTAAATATAGGCACACTGTAAAAGGCACACAACCTAATGAAAAAGATTAATGATTTTAGCGACTAAATAGTGGCTTTACACACAGAAAAGCAAGGTAAACAAAGACAGATAGTGGTCGACTCACTTTCTGCAGTTGTCTATGTGCATTAGGTAGCTTTAAATGCTTGAGCTAACTTTCCAGAAGAGTGCAGAAGAAAATGAATACATCTTGGAGGTACAGGAATAAAACAAATCAAACAGAGAAAAACAAAGACTTAAAAGAAACATAAGAGAGGAAAGAATGATAGATGAGGATGGAGGGGGAGGGGGTCCTCTCCAGCTCAGGACAACAAGCAGAGCAAAAACAAGAAGACTAGAAAAGGACCTAGGTCAGGAGGCACAACGCCAGCGCTGCCCCTCCCCGAGATCCTTCCTCCCTCTTTCCCTCGCTCCTCCTTTCCCAGAGAAAAACTGGCAAGGAAACTCTGGTAGACCCCCCCCCACACTTCAATCTTTCCTTCCCTCGCATTTCATTCTCTTTCATGTTCTTTTACTCGTCACTTCTATTTTTTATACCTCCTTCTTTCTGCATTTTCCCCAACTCCGCTCTCTCCCTCCTCATGCCTGATACAAATCAGCAGCATGTGGGCTTAATGGAAACCAGACCCTGACCCATTCCTCTCTAGCCTGCAGGCTTCTTCTGTGTACACTTAAATCTATTTAGTTTTAGCATGAAATGATGAAGAAGAAGAGAAGATACAAAAGATGGACACTGCTGCTATTGTTTTACTCTTCACAGGTCAAGCCTAGTTGGAGAGGATGTGTAAAAAACACACTTTTCAATTCTTCTTGTTAACTGTGAATAAATCCCTCCTCCTCTTGCATTTCATCCAAGGCCCGGCACCAGTCGTATATCAATATGTCTCCACTGGGGATTGTGTTTTACTGGTGTAGTCGAAACAGTTATCGTGGCTGTGGTGGGAGGAGGGGAGGCTGGAGCCCTGGTGTCTGTGTGCAAAAAAAACGATATGTGCCTTTGTTTGGGTAAGTAGTCTCTATGTCAATGTGTGTGTGCTTATCTGGACATGCATGCACCAATGAGTGCCGTTAGGGTTTTTTGGAGATCATGTGACGTTGGTGCATGTGTGTGAGAGAGGGCTCAGTGGAAAATGGACACACACAGCTGTCTGACATTCCTACACAAACACACACATCTGTGGAGCAATCTTAGCAAAACAGAAAAGACAACAATAAATGTAAAAGTGCAAATTATCTGCTCTAAACAAAGAAAAAAGATTGGTGGAGGCACCGTAGTCAAGCTAATGAAAGTCTTGTTCAACATTGTATGTATGATGTATGTGTATAGCTACAAGCACTCATGTGTGTATGTACAATATGTGTGCTACTGTGTAATGTATGTGCATTATCGACTTTGTCTGCATTTATACTACAAAAGATCTTCGGTCCCTTCTCTGTACAATAAGAATTGATTAAAAAAAGTGTGTCATCTGACATTCGGTGCCAGACACTTGTTTTTTAACGCTGGGATAGGAATATATATTTTTTTCCTTTAAGAAAAAGAGGTTATTTATCAGATGTTGAGAAGGCACAAGGGGAGGCACAGGAGAAACACTGTAGGTCCACTGGCAATGATTTGACCAAGTTTGCATTATTTCACATGAGCAATAGAAGTTCTCACAATGAATGGGGCCCAAAGCGGTGACTCATCTGTGGCTTTCTTAAACTTGCGTCAAAGCTGCTTTCCACTCTGACGTAAGTACAAACTCTGACGCCAACGGCCGTAGAAGAAGTGATGAAATCTGGCTCTATCGCTTCAAAGTCTGTGCCTCACACCCAGTTCTGCAACGAACGCTTGCAGTGCACCAAGGCCCTCGGAGTTTCCTTCTTCTGTAGAGTCCTGAGGATGCCGTAAATTAGGACCAGGATGCACAGGATGAGGAGCAGAGGAACAATCACCATGATCAGAGTCATGACCTTTGATTCATTGTCGGCCTCCGTCACAACCACGTTGACCTCTTTGTCCTCCTCCTCCTCCTCCTCCTCTGTGTTGTCAGGCTGAGAGTCTTTGTCTTTGCCGCTGTCCGGCTCTTTGTGCTCATCTCTGCCTCGATCTGAAGGGTCCACTGGTTTGTGTTTTGGTTCCTGCTCGGTGTCCGTGTCGGGCTTTGGGTCAGGGGCCCCCACACAGCCCATGAAATCCTTCAGGATGGAGCGAGGGTAGCCTTTCTCTGGTTCTGACTTGCGATTGTCAAACCTCCAGTAGTTGGAGCCTTTGTAGAAATAGGTGTGAGCTGCATGAGAGAAAAATAAAATAGATTTAAGTCAATCAACTCATGTGCAATGGATTATTATGTGAATATACTGTAGACCATGTGTTGATATTTGGTGTCCTTGCCTGTAAGGAGTAACACTTATAACTTCCAAATATGATGGATTAAGGGCTTTATACATTCCTTATAAACCAAGGATGCACAGATACTCAGGTATTCAAGTGATACTGAATAACATTACTGGACAAAAATCCCTGTATCAGATTATGTGAAAAAAGAAAAAGAACTTTTAGCGTAAACTATGGTTCAACAAGTCTCATTGAGGTGTAGGCTACATTAAATGTTGAGTAATACTATAATATTATATGAACTGCAAATGGCTAATTTTATATTTACTGCTGCTTATTGTCAACCATATTTGATCCATGTATGTTGATCTGCTGCCTCTGACATATTACCTGTGAGTTTTAGATTTGTGCATAGACTGGGTACATCTGCAAACAAATAGCCCTTCTTGGGATAAATATGGTTGTCTCAATCTGAATCTAACATCACAATACAAATGTGTTAATATAAAACTACAAGAAAGTAATTAACTCATAACATGTGATACATAAATGTACTACAATTTAGCATTGGAATGCAACAAAATAACTCCATACTGTACTCAGGGCAGATTTATGGGTGTAATTGACACTCTGTACTTCAGACCAGGCTTGCAGAGGCATTTGAAGAGTTTGGGTGGACTTTGCATTTACAGTAGAGCAGCTCTGCCTGCCAAAAATCTAATTTCCAAAAGAAAGGACAGGCTAACCCTCAAACCAGAGCTCTCATTCCTTCTCCCTCTCCCTCTCTCATCCCCTCATCCTTCTCCCTGCTCTGCTTGCTCCAGTCTAACCAGCGGCCTCAGATGTAATTGTGTCCCTGTCTGTCTCTAACACCCCCAATTTCACCCCTGTAACCTTTCATTCTTTCTCTATACTCACTCATGTTATTCCCCTGCTTTCAACACTGTATGCACAGCTTTGAGGCCTGTTGTGATTTTTATAAACAGAAACTATTCCCTTCCTCTAAATAATGGCTTTATTTGCTCTACTGAAAGTCAATATTTACCGCTGTCATCGCTGAGAAAGGCTCCTTTGGGTGAATGAGGGATTTTGCCCCATCTTTCTATCGGCTTTGGGAAGTCACGGTCTGTAGTGCGGGTCTCCTCATTGTATCGCCAGTATCTGCACACAGAAAATAAGATGAAGGAGGACATACTAAGTTATAAAAAGTTTCACACTTCTATATATTGGATTTCTATATGTTCATGTTTACATGTTTAAATATAAAAAATACACATTATTTTTTGTATACTGTCCGTCTAAATAAACCTGTATCCCCCTCTGCCTAAAACACTTTATTGTAGCGCATGTCTCTTTGAGCCTCTCAAAAAAAAAGTCCTATACTGTTCTAATTCACTTGCAACATAATATGGCACATCTTTTCTGAAGGAAGTTCCAGACTGTATAAAAAATGGACGTAGCCATTTTGACAGTGCAGGGTTTCCCACACATAGACTATACTTGGGCGGGCCGCCCAGGTATATTAACGGCCGCCCAAGTATATTTCGCGACCCATTTAGTTTTTTTTTTTTTTTTTTTATAATTTTTTTTTTTAATATTTTTTTTTTTTATTCGTCCGTGACCACGACGCCATCTGCGATCGCTTAACTTGTGGACAATGATCCCTCGCTCCCTTGCTCTGATCTCGCCTCCTTCTGGCCTGTTAAGTGGCCTGCCTCACACAGGGTGACTGGCTGTCCACATGATGTGGCCTGCCGACATGGCCACTGTCATACAGATCATAAATCAAAGCCCTTGATTGGTCTCTGTGTGTCATTCAAGCTCGGGATAACCTCAGCTCAGGTGAGGTAAAGGACTCTCTGAGTGTTTAGATAGTTAACTTAGTCTAAGTTCTCAGTGGGTCTCAAACGGTGTGGTCACCATTTATGTAAACACATATTTCCATTTGAGAGGGTAGTGATTGGTCTAATGGATAGTGAGGTGGGCTGAAGATCGGAAGGCTGTGAGTTCAAATCCCGCCAGGAACACCAACACTAGTGTGCCCTTGAGTAAGGCACTTAGCCCTTAGTTACTCCAGGGAGAATGTCCCTGTAATCGGTCATTATAAGTCGCTTTGGATAAAAGCCTCAGCTAAATGAAATGTAATGTGATTAGTAAAATATGCATGAATAAATAAATAAAAAGTTAACTAGGTGAAAAAAGGTAAGATACACTTTTAAAACTTGTTGAGAGAAAACTAGTCTTTGCTGCTGCCTCAAAGAGGAGCAGGGGGAGAGGATGGAGAGGATGGAGAGGGGGGAGAGGAGGGAGACAGGAGAGGCTGATTCAGGAGCACAGACAACTATAAATGAACCAAAACTAAATTAATAAACAAGTTTCAGTGTTTTTTTCATATTGGAAATGGTATGTTATTGGTTATGGCCTTGATTTTATGATTATTTAAATGTATACAGTTCTGTTAAATATAGGTGTTTCCATAGATCTAGTCTCTTTATTTTCCCCTCAAAATGCACCAGATTGATGCATTTAACTCCAAAATAAAAAATAAAATCTTACCGGGGGGGCATGCCCCTGGACCCCCCTAGAGGATTTGAGGTCGACCCCCACTAAAAATCACATGGATAGGTTCCTAAATACATTAATAAATACATTTATTTTTTTAAATAGTAACCCATTTCCATATGTTCATGTGTGGGTAGTAGAGTTAAACTATAGGGCTATCATTATGGACCCTGCCTGTACCTGTTCGCTCTGCCATCGCGTGAAGGGTCTGCTAACAAGCGACCAACAGAAAGGTTAATGTTGTTGCACGTCACCTCAACCCCCACCGCTACCACCACCCCCCAAAGTATATTTCAGATCTGTGGGAAACACTGGCAGTTAATGGACCAGCACCAGAGGCATTCCCATACACACAGGCGTTGGAGCTGTTCTTCATGAAATCCCAGAAGGATGAAGTGCTCTGACAAACAGTGCCATCTTTGCGCAAAATGATTATACCGGAATGAAAAGTCAATAAATAATGTTGTTAAAACTTTTTTTTTTTTTTCGCTCACCCCCCCCCTTGCCACCACCCGCCCAAGTATATTTCATATCTGTGGGAAACACTGCAGTGACTTGACATTCTTCCAATTCCCGGCTATTTTTCAAATGGGCAAAAACTCTGGATTGGTGGTGAAACTGGTGCGGGACAGGGTGAGAGCAGAGCACACAGCCAGCGGCTGCGACCTGTGATGGTATATGTCACTCAAAGCCCACAGGTAGGCATAACTTTTAGGCCGTATTACAGATAACAGGTAAAAGTCCCAACCCCTAGTTGTCATGAATGGGAGAATTCGCTACAGAGACCAAAATGAGTTCATTGTACCTGACTAGGGATGTAACGATATATCGAATATCGCGATAAATAAATGTCTCAATACCGTCGTGAGACTGACAAAATCTACCGTGATTTAAAAAAATAATTAAAAATATTTTTTTCTTTTTTTTTAAACCTTTATTCAACCAGATGGTCCCATTGAGATCATCGATCTCTTTTTCAAGGGAGACCTGTCCAACATGGCAGCAAGTAGGTTACAACATGAACATAAAACAACAGAACACAAAAGGACATCGTATTTACAGGGCTACATGTACATACCTAGAGACATTGACAAGTACCAACAGTATATGTATATCTCGCCCTGTCAATAAGCCTCACCTTCTTGGCAAAAACTGTATTGTTTTTGAAGTGGTGGAGAGACAATGCACAGTTTTACCCACTGCTGTCACCCATGGCCAAAGCATATCTCTCTGTCCCAGCAACATCAGTACCAAGCAAGAGAGTTTTTTCCACAGCAGGGGCTATTGTAAACGCCCAAACATCCCAGCTTCTACCTGGAAATGTGGACACGCTCATATTCCTAAAAGATAACCTTGATGACGCTGAGTGAGTGAGTTAGAGTTGAGTTACTTGAAAAACTAAAGTAAAACTTGATTTATTCTATTGCAGGGTCTGATTATTATATTGTTGACACTTTAAAATACTACTATCCTACTAAAATGCTGTACAAATCAGATTTATTATTTAATAAAGAAAAAAAAAACATTGTTGTTCTTTATTTTTCAATACCGCGATAAATATCGTACCGTGGACTTTTTATCGCGATATTATCGTACCGTGAGTTTTTGGTATCGTTACATCCCTATACCTGACTGTAGCAGACTTTCTGCTGAAAAGTC